>NW_012026847.1:846795-896795 GCF_000956235.1 Wasmannia auropunctata | reverse complement strand
AAGACACATATATATTCCTATTGATTTTACAATTGTCTCTATGTCAAAGAAAGCCTTTTCAACTTGAATATATTTATATCTTTGAATAATTACTCGAAGATACGAATAAGAATATTCGTATCTTTGAATTTTTTAATATTTTTTTTGTCAAAAATATTAAAATTTTATTAAAACAATTTTTATGAATATTAATTTTATTGTCATTAACAATCTAATTGATAAAATATTTTCGATCATTAAAGTAACTATTAAAAAAAATCGTAATTTTGACTTCACATTCGATTCGTAAGAGAATGCAATATACGATCGACCCGAGTAGAAATTTATCGACTGATCCTCGAGGAGTACACGAGGTTACAAGATGGTGACATGATTAATATTATCCGCGTCCCAAGGCGAGCTCTAATTCGTTCAACGACCGATTGACTCTCGACACGCTCGCCATAATCCAAACGCCGCCGTTGGCGACCCCTCGAGAAATCGCCGCGGAGAAACTTTCGGTCTCCCCCTTTCGCGGTTCGACGATTCGCATCGGAAAATCAATCGGGATGACTCCCCTCCGTCCCCCTCCCCTCTTCGTTTTGCCCTGGCGCGGAAATACGCGGTCGTGTCGCTATTATTCAAGGGCGTCATACGTGCAGCACCGCCATAATGCCGCGGATAACAGCGCGGAGTTATATCGCAACCGAGAGAGAGAGAGAGAGAGAGAGAGAGAAAGAGAGAGAGGGAGAGAGAGAGAGCTGTGTGCATGCTCGAGCGGTAAGTCCGCGCGTAAGGGTGTAAGGGGTAATATCGCGGAACGAGAATACGGTCCGCAAATCCTCCCATGATCCCCTCCTCAATGCGCGGCTCGGCGTCTTAAGGTTATGATACCTACCCCCGGAGCCCTCCTGTGATCTCGGTTTAATATTTATAAACCGGATATATCGTGGCGCATACCTGCGCGCGTATACATATACGCGCCCCGGAACGAATGGTGCACTTGCCACCAGAGATTGACTCGATTCCGCCCCACGTTTTTCTAACGACGTCGTTGAGACCCTTAGCGAGTGTGCCGACGCGATGAGATTTATACAGCCGCCGATATCGTCCCTCCTTTTTTGTCTTGCGCTTCTTATACGGTAGGTATATTATTCCTCAGTTTATTATTTATTAATTTTACCGTTGGAAACACTCTGTGCTCCTTCGTTACATTTTGTGCTCATTAACACACGTTGTGATCGAACTGGCTTTTTGGCTTTTGAGAATGAGTTGTCGCGTTGTTCGAACCATTCCAGTCGACGATGAAATCGCGATTAATCTCGACTATGAAATCAATGCCGTCCATTTGCGAGCGGGGAGACGTAAGAGACTCGGCGGCGAAGGGGAATTCGCGGCGTCGCGTCGCCGCGACGCGGCCTTTATATGGTGGCTTCCAATCTCCAGGAAACGAAATTCCCGATCTTGCCCTCGCGCGCGATTTCGCGCGGTGTCAACGACGCCGGTCGCACCCCTATAAAAAGATTCGGGTCATTTGGTAAAGTGCTACTTTGTGTCACATAAAAAAAGCCTCGGCGTCCCTCACTGACGGGCAGTTACTTTCCAGTCAGCGTTTTCCAATGGCCAGGACCTTCGCCCTCCGCGGCGCGGCGGCGGAGAAAAAGGGCTGAGAAGAATGGGCTCGGAGCGCAGCGTGCCCTCCACGATTTCGGGACCCGCGACACCTTCGCGCACACTTCCGACACATTTACATCGAGGGTTAAGCGTATAGGCTGCAAACGTATTTTGCTCACAATCAATTCCGTTAAATTGATCGCTACTTAATTTAAAGTTCGCAATTAGACGTAAACGCCAATAGAAGGTCTATTTGAAAGGTTACAATAACGGCGGAGTACTTCTGACGATACCTCCCCGTTCTGACGGTTTTCGATGAAGTCTTTCGGAATTCGTTTGGTATTATACTCGCGGAACGAATTACGCGATACAGGGGAAGAATGAATCGCTGTCTCGGCGTCACAAACTCCCGCGGGAAACTTTTCCAGAGTTTCCCGCCGCGCAATCGTAACGACATACCGGCTAGGGTTGAAAGAGGGAAGAAGAGAGAGGGAGAGGAAGAGCTGACTAGGAAGGAGATGCAAAAAAAGCCGCATGGCAGCTTAATCGCTTCGGAAATGCATAGTGCGTAGTCGGGGCAATAAGTTATCCGTGTCAAGAGAAAAGATTGGGCATAGAGGGTGGATTTCCGCGGGGCTGGATCGAAAGTGAGAGGACGCGGGAGGAGGGAAAGCAACGGCGTGGAGCGCTGTTAATTTATGGACTTATTTTTCCCGGCATGCGGCCGCAATTAATCCTGCTCTGTAATTGCTCCCTAACGCGGCTCGCGAAAGCCTCTTTCGAACTTAATCGAAATTGGTCGTAGTTGTCGTCGGGCAGTCTCCCTTTGACGAAAGTCGGCTTCTTTGGTATTATAGAGACGACAGTGCTGAATAATTGCTGAGATTCTTAAGAAGTCTGTAATCGAAGTCTGCGAAATCTTTTTCTGTTATACATTTAAAAATCTTATTATTATATAACGATATTTAAAAATCTTATTACTATATAACGACATTCAATTTCACATGCAAAAGCAGTCCATTGTCCATTCAAAGCTAATTCTTAGATTAAAAATTGATCTCTCAAATAGAAGGCTGACTGTATGCAAAATTGATGAGAACCTGCTTTCCACTCTTTCGACAATTTCGGCAATGCTAATGATAGCGGTGTATCCCGCAACTATACACTCTTAATCATGTATCGCCTATAGTACCTCCAAATTCGAGGTATTTTTTTGAACATGGAAATGATTTTCGAGTTACACACTAAAAGGAGGTATTTTTCGCGGTACATTAGCACGAGGTATACGGAATATACGAGGTAATAATAAATTTGGCGATACAATTGGAGGTACTGCTCTTCTGCTGCTTCTGCATTCTGGAGGTGCTGCATCTGAATTCGCGATACTTTTCTTTTGGAGGTACAAACTACAAGGCTTCGAGTTTGTACTTCGTGTATATAATACGAGCTACAAAATATTGCGTATGTACCTCGTATTTATAAATACGAGATACTCAGTGGTAAAAATGTACCGCCGGTGTTTGGCAAGTCCTTGATCAAGTGTCAAGGCAATTGATTAAAGATTTCGTGTATCTCCAATTTTTGGCGGTACATATATTTAAGGGATATACTTATGTCCCTCGTAATTACGTAGGGTTTATATTTTAACGTGTACCTTCAATTTTTGGTGATACATGATTAAGAGTGTACACTCCTATATCGCCTAGTACCTCCAAATTCGAGATATTTTTTTTGAACATGGAAATGACATTTCGAGTTACACACTAAAAGGAGGTATTTTTCGCGATATATTAGCACAAGGTACGGAATGTACAAGGTAATAATAAATTTGGTGATACAATTGAAGGTACTGCTCTCCTGCTGCTTCTGCATCTGGAGATACTGCATCTGAATTCGCGATACTTTTTTTGGGAGGTACAAGGCTCCGAGTTCGTACTTCGTGTATATACAAAAATAATACGAGGTACAAAATATTGCATATATACCTTGTATTTATAAGTACTCAGCGCTAAAAAATGTACTGCCTGTTTGGCAAGTCCTTGATCAAGTGTCAAGGCAATTGATTAAAGATTTCGTGTACTTACAATTTTTGGCGATACATATTGACGAGATATACTTATGTCCCTCGTAATTACGTAGGGTTTATATTTCAACGTGTACCTTCAATTTTTTACGATACGCGATTAAGAGTGTATATTTGGCTCGCTTGAAAAGCGCAAGTGGACGGTCGCTTGAAGTGCCTTCTCGCTGCGTATATACGCACACGCGATGCGCTGCAACTCTATATAATTACACGCGCACGGTTGCCAGACGATAAAGATATCCCCCACAACAAATCTTCTGCGGTAGCGTAGTGGACGGTAGTAGAGAGTTTCCAGTTATCGCCGAGAAACGGGTAACCTCGCCATCGAGATCGCCTCGTATCAACCCGCCGCACCGCTTCGTACGAACGTGCGAAATTCCGCTCCGTATTAATGAAGTCTCTCGGGTCGAAAGAGCGAGTGTGTATCGAGTTGCAATCTCATCCGGTGTTGCGCATCGGCTTCTTTTCCGACCGACCGTCTGACGAGGAACAAAGCGGCCGTAAATCCTCCCTCGCCTTCCACCTCTGGAACTCCTCTCTTACTTCCGGAACGGCGGCCGGGAGTGTTTTGGGCGGTTGCCCGCCACTCGCCGGGAATATATCCGAGATTCGCGTATCTTTCCGCCCCACTAATTTCAGGGTCGGAGAGAAATGACCGTGAAACAGCGAACGATACGGAGAAGCACGGAGATCGTTAAGTGTATTAGGAAACTGTTACTCTTGCGACAAACCGCGTTTTGCGTTCCCTTGCGTCTCGCACACGCTGATGTCCCCGATGGAACGGATAAAGACGGGAAATGGAAATTTCGCAAGTGCTTCGATAACAGGATGCAAATTTAACGATATATATATATATATATATATATATATAAACAAAAATAACAAAATTTAAATACAAAAATAGAATGCATTACATAAAAAAATATTTGATATTTACTTCGGCGTATCTGATGATTTTATTTATCGTCTCCAACTATTTTGAAATCAAAATAAAAAAATGTAATAATTATATAGCAATTAAGAATGTTTTTCGAGAAAAAAGAGATAAAAATTTTTAAAAATTTGTCGAATAAATTGAAAAACATCTCCTGTGTTTTTCCCAAATAAATAAATATTTTTTATATAAAAATTGGAAATTTTTCATTTATTAACACCGTAAAGAGAGTAGTGTGCAGTTTAGACGTATCGAAATAATTTCTATCTGGTTTATTAAATGATCAAACTGCAACAGACGCTGATACAATTTTCTGAGGTTGATATTTCTGTCGGAGTCTTATGAACTGCAAGAACTCTCGTTTTTCCATTTTGAGATAACTTCCTCCTTATAAATCATACTTCTATTCGGTTGGTTAACTCGAGTTGCTTGCCGTATCCGTCGCCGACCCTTCCTCCGCACCCTGCGGCTGTGTTTATGTGCCATTTGCTGGGAAAGTGAAATAATCGTTGTCGTCGTACTTTCGTTGTCGGCGCGCCTGCCATTTTCCTTCCCCTTGGCCACGGTTGAAGCAATCATCCTATTTTTCCGTAAGCCATTTCGTCCATTTCTTGATTCGTCGTAAGAGTTTCCGTTCTCATCAAACTAGCCAGATGAAAGAAAATAATTGTCATCTTCCGATGTCTTTCTCTTGTCAGCCACTTATAAAATCCATTTTATTGACAAAAACTAATAGAATTTTATGATTATTTTTTATTTTATTTACTGATAGAAATTTTAATTTATTGTGTAATTACTTATAAAACTTTAAAAATTCATATTATTAACAAATTAATTTTGTAATCATTGTTGCTAAATAACAAAGGTTTAATAATGCCGGAAATTGTCGTTTATTATAAATAATGTACATACCTTTACAGAACTGTCGTTTGTGATACACGTCTGTGTAATCGTATCACCGAACTGAGAAAATTTCTAAATGATCGTGATGAATTGAAAATTTTAAGCGTAAAATTCTTCTCGTTGTTTCGCGAAATGATATTCAGTGATTCAACAATTATTCTGTTATATTTTGCGGTCCATTATGCATCGCGGAATTCTCGGTTGCACGCGCGCCCACCGGAGCGTCGGGCGCGTTATTAGCGAGTAATGCGCGCGATAAATGATTTTAAACGAGTTAATATTCGCAATTTCGATATTAAACTCTGCGTGACGTATCGGAATTCGTTATAGGGCCGGAGAATGTACGCGCGGATATCGACAAAACTTCCTCGCTGCTCTCTCGAAACGGCCGTGGGCGCGCAGGGCCCCCTCGGACACGATATATTGTGGTCGGATCGACGTGTGCTCGTCGGATTTCCATGTTCAGGAATTCCAGCGGAATTCGCAGCCTGTCTCATTTGCGACGATTTCAGCCGAGCATGCCACTTTTTCCGCAGCGCCGCTGCGGTTTCCTCTGTAAAAGCTTTACATTCTTCCGTCGAAATTTGATCGTTTTTACACGCCGCCGGTAATCGTTGCTTGATTTTAATACAATGAGCAACAAGCGAGAACGGAATTCTGCAAGTCTACTCTATATACATCTGGATACATTTTCAGGACTTTGAAAGTGATGCGTCGTTTAAAAAAAAATTATTTTTAATTTATTATTGAAAATAGGTATGTAAAAAGAAATGTAAATTAAAGCTTAGTAAACTTGAACAATATTATGCAATTATCACGCGAAGAAGTATTATAGTTAAGCACGATGATATGCTTCGACACACCTTCGACAGTCTTTAATGTGGGAATGCAAAGATGATATATGCGTCTGCCATAATTCAGAAATATCGAGGCGTGCAAAGGATCCTTCGGCAACCTCTTTCCGTTATTTCCACTTTAATGGCGCTGAGGTCGTGGATGTGTGTAAATTTCGGAGCGGCATTTAGGAACGCACATTCGCGGTTCCCACGCCGTCGGCGAATAACTGTATGCACCCACACCCGCGATTCATGGCGTGTTATTGCATATGCCTCGTGAGAATATCTTTCATGCATACTCATTTTTCGACGAAAGCAGTCCTCTATAAATCATCCCATTAATACACTTTTATCCATGAGCAATTCCTTTGCTATTGGAATATTAATATTTCGCGGGCTTTAAAGATTCTTCTTTGGAAACAATTTTTTTTATCTTTGAGTAATAATAAACAGAGAAATAAACTGATCGTTAAAAGAAGAAAACGTCAACAACCGTGTTATTTAAATGTCGAATGGATTGCTTATGGATTAAAATGTAATATATTATTTACAAAAATTTGGAAGACACGAAATTCTATATCCTTTATTTCTTTCTTCTATTGATGCATAGTTTTTAAAAATGAATTATTCCACTTTTTGTTTTGCTGTGTGTATGTATATAATACAAAACAATATTATACTTTATAATTTGGAAAATATAGAAAATTAAATAATTGATTGATTATTTTTCTTTACAGTATTAGCTAATTTATAAAAGCCGCACTAGATTTAGTGAAATACAGTAAAGTACAAAAAAGTATACTCTTTAAGTCATCACGTCAAACATTTTTTAACCGACACCATTGAGCAACACGATACGGACTCGGCGAGAGATTCCGACACTCGTCACTGGGGGATGGCCTCTGCCGCTCCACCCTCTCACAACCGCGGAGTTGACGGCTGATTGAAAAGTTAGTGCGCCCCCAATCGAGAAGATGAGTCCCCGGAATCAAATCACGGCTTCGACGAGGGTGGATGGGTAGGGCGGGGTGAGCCTCGGTACTCTCACGCCGGCGAGAGAGAAAGAAAGGGCTGTATGGAGATCGTCATGGCGCCTGTCTCCCAGGCCATTAAACGGTATTGGAGCTCGCTTCCGCCCGGAAGATCAAATCTCCAGCGACTCGTTAGAAATGAGAACGACGTCATTCCTCGACTCGTGCATCCAGCGCTCATCATTTCGTTTGCACGTACGCGAAACGTCGAGCTTCCGTGAATCGGCTCTGCTATCGATTTTATCTGAATCTGCAAACGAGAATGCTGTCCACGTGGCAAAACGCAGGAAACGAAAAAAACACAGTTTAGGGATTTTTTTTAAACAAAATAATTACACTTTACATCATGTAATGTAAGTTGATTAATTTGAAATTTGAGTCTAGTTCCGTAATTATATTATATAATTACGCGTGATAATAAAATGGAGAATTTAGTCGAAGTTCTTCGTGTCTGATTACGTGTTATTTTCCTTATACTTAAGGGGTTACGCCACCTTTGAGATTTTAGAACGATATCTAAAGTTTGGGATTTTTTGTGGGTAAATGGATAACTTTATTTAAAATTTGTTTAGAGGACATTATTGTTATACATATATAAGAAAATATACTAAAAAAATATTTTTTTATTTTTCTTATGTTCAAAATGACGGCGCACTGGTCTACACTTGCAAAATCTCTTTTTTTCTATCGGTGTACAGGATTCCAGGTACAATTTGACCTTGAACAAAACACAAAGAATTTTTATTATCTATATATTAAAGACTAGTGAAGTATGTAGGGGTTTTTCAAAATATATTGATTTTTCTCAAAATGGCAGCGATTTAAAAAAAACTTGTACTGGCAAAAAATACACATTTTTCGTAAAATAGCTGTCATTTTGAGAAAAATCAATATTTTAAAAAATCCCTACGTACTTCATTAATCTTTAATATGTAGATAATGAAAATATTGAAAATTCTTTGTATTTTATTCAAGGTCAAACCGTGTGTCTAGAATCTTGTACACCGATTTGAAAATACAGAAAAAAAGGATTTCGCAAGTAGGCCAGTAAGCCGCCATTTTGGACATAAAAAAAATAAAAAAATATTTTTTCTAAATAGATTTTTAATAAAGTTTATCTATTTACTCACAAAAAATCTCAAACTTAGGTATCTTTTAAGGCCTTAAAGGTGGCCTAACTCCTTAATTATAAATATTTCTATACACACGTACGTACACACACATACATAATTTGACTGCTTCAATAGTAATTTTAAATATGTTGATTTTTTTTTTTAATTGTTCTGACAGGGTACAAGATAAGTAAATATTATCTGTATAATGTTTTTCCTTAAACATTACCTTGGTAATTTAGTAATAAATTTCAATAACTTGAAATTCTTCAAGGCGCGATAAAGAACTTACAGGGAACATATGAGACCGTTTTATCCCTACGGTATATCGGAGGGTTAACCGCGACTCTTATAGCCGCGTTTGATCCCTCGCATGCGTCGGTCACGACTCGATCACGTATACGGTCACGAGAAGCCACGGGCGGCCACGCGCCGTGGTTGGCCGGGAGCGGAGGAGCGCGTGTCAGGATGCAATTTGTCCGAAATGCTTTCGAAATCGCGAGAAAGGGACCACCCGGATCGATCGCATTAACGACATTTTTACGTGATAGGTACACCGCCGCGGCACGCACGCGAGCCGTCGCGCGGCGGCGGGGAGGAGGAAGGAAGTGTTTCGCTCGCGAGGCCCTCTCTCGAGAAAAAGCACCGGGAAAGGGAGAGCGCCGCGCATTTAGCTAATCAGATTAGCGGTGGTAATTAGTGGATCCACAGAAATTCGTCTGCACACCCCCGCGCGCCGATAATTAGCGATAGCGGCCTGTTAATTACACGCGTTAACGAGAGGGCCGCTCGCCTCGTATACGCAGCTGCATCGCTGGGCGCCGCTGGCGCGGCGCGGCGGCTTGTTTTCTGATGGATCCACGAATCGCGTGGCCGCGATTCCACCCCGCGCCGCGTAATTAATTGTCGTGAACGTATAAAAACTCTCCCGCGCATTCGCCACCGTTACTTCCGCCCGAGAGAAGCGCGGCGGGGCGTCTGTATATAGAGAAGGTCTCTCGACTCTCCCCGCTTCCTTCTCCCATCAAACAGACGACGATAAACAAAGGGAAATTATTTTTCCTTTCTATTTCTCCTTTGGCTGGGACGGATCTCTCAGTCTTCCCGATCGCGTCGTTGCGAGACAGGTCCGTTGCATCGTTTTTCTTTGTGCATCGAGAAGTTAATTATTCTGTCTAATTATCGCACGCTGCGAATAATGGGTGGCTTGATGGAAACGTTTCTGTCGGCGAATCGATGAAAATCTTCGACATGCGTTAACGCGTTGAAATCATCTCGTGTCTTTAGAATTTAATTTCAAAATTTGAAACTGCCATTTTTTATCGCGCGATTCTCAACGTTATGCTTCACGAGGAGCTGATATTTTGTTTTACACGAGAAAGCGGAGCGTACCTAAGCTTGTTCGCATTTGTTATATAAAATGATAATTCTCTCCAGGCAAGTTTTCGGAGCTTTAAAACATTCATGCACGTCGCGCTGTCATGGGATGGAGAGAAAAAGGCGGGCTGCTTCGTTACGAAGGTTGTTCGCACATATATACACAGCGCGGCATCTGACGTCCATTATGCGCCAGTCGCGCGCATTAGGCGAGCATAATACGCGCGGAAAGACTTTTCTTTTATGCAAGTCTATCTCCCTTGAGCGCGTCGCTCAGGAAAAAATAGTCGCGCCCGAAAGAGTGAAAAGACGTAGTCTGTCCCGAGCACTCTCCGCGGGTAATCGAAAATAAAGGAGCCCACAATTATTGAGAGACATGAGAGCGGTTCGAGACGTTACGAGCGCAGTATAAAGCACGTGAATGACTTTCTCGCATTTTTATCTAGTCGGTTGTTTCAGATTGCGACGAGGAGAACCCATATGTTTTGCGGGAGACATAAACCTTCTCGTAAAAGCCCTAGCCGGAGTATCTTCACGGCGGAAATCGGTACTTTTCGCAAATACTGCAGAAAGTATATAAAGTTTCTGAGTTGATACGAGAGCTGCATACGGAGAAGCTAGCAAAGCGGCTAAAAATGCAATATCAAGAATCGCTTAACATTAAAAACATTAACAATTAGAGCAGGCAATCAGAGTCACAACGTAATTGGTGCGTGATTAATTTAATTTCTCGAAAATAAAATTCCTTAATACATTGATAACACGTACGTTTCTGCCCTTTTCAGGCCTTCCTCAGCGATACAAAACTCTTACACGGAAAGAACAATTTTGTTGAATCCAAATCTAAAAATAATTTTTGTTCAATAATCAAAATAATTTTGTGCGAAAGTCAAAGTGATTGCTAGAATATGAAAACGTTTTATAGCAATGCTCATCAGCTTTAACATTCTAACAAATTAGTTTGATGATTCAACAAAAAATTATTTTCAGATCTGTTTTTAGCAAAATTTTTAAACCTTTCAACAAAATCGTTTTTTCCGTGTACAAAAACTCTTATATTAAGAAACGCAAATTAGTTATTCACCTTCGCTCGTTCTGTATATGATTCCGCAATAGTGGAAAGTAGTTCCGTAACGTGTGAGCATCGCTTCTAACTGTCTGATTAAAAGATCAGTCACATTCTGGAACAAATCAATTCGGTTCTAATGACACATTCGCAGTGATCGTGTTACAAGTACACCTTGTCAAGTATAATGTCACAAACAGAATGTCGCTTAACGTTAATTGTATCTTTTCTAAATATTTTTTTTCTTTTTATTTTAAACATTCATAGAAGATCGCGCTTTGTAAGAACAAATTCTTTCCCTATAATTTCTTATCAAGCTTCCAATAATTATTAGTCATTTTGATCACGTCTTTTATCATGTCTTCTGCTGAATATAGCGGTCAGATTCCGCTTTAATTAAGTCGAGATGTGCTTTAATTAAAGATTTATAAGCTCTTTCGATATTATGCGTCGACCCTCGATATGTCAGGGGCTGATCGGAAGCAATTCTTTCCGGTCCGCGTTGTACGGGACATAAACCATTCCAGCTTAATGCACCCGGAGAAATCACTCCTGTCGCGTAGAGAGCCATGAATGATGAACTAGGATCTGGATGGATGCGACGGGCACAGAAGCGTTTCGCAGAAATCCGCAGTGCGTTTTAATCAATGCTAACAATCCGTTTATGGCACCGAGGGTCGGAGGCATTTGCCAAAACCGAAGGGCGAGGATGACCTTTTCCGGGTTTGCGAGGGTCAGTTTTCCTCCTGCTCGTGCACGAAATTGCGTTACCAAAGCGAAACTCATTTCATCGAGACGACACTGGCATGTGCCTGTCCCTCGTCTCGAAAGAAATCATCTCCATTAATGTCGGCTGAGGGAAAACCGACGAACGATCATTGCACCAATAAAATCTCCTTCAAATCATCAAATGTATACGAATAAATGTATTAAGTAGCATTAATTGAATAACAATAATTAATTGAGAAGAAATTGAGATTCGAATTAATTGCATAATTATTTAATTATAAGTATTTAATTGTATAATGAAATAAACATTAAAGGAAAAGAAAAATACAATCCTTTTATCTGACAATATCAAATGTACAGAATTTTTATCGGCGTCCAAACTGGCGCGTAACCTGTTAACAATTTAAATTCCCGTAATTGAGCAAATTTATATCTTTACCGTGGCAAGAAGTTGAAACGAAGCTCGATGACGAGCTCGAATTAACGTGGCTTATTAAGAGCCAATTAAAGTCTGAAGGCGATTACGTTTAAATTTATGGTTCGTTAGAGTTAATTTATCGCTCGTCCTGACCATTATCTTCGTTTTAATGTAGTTACTCAGATATGGTGAGCAGCTACCTCAGTGATCGCTTTTTCCGCATTAGACAAGTTTGCGTCTTCCTTTCTTTCTACAAACTTCCTCCACTTATACTTTCTAGCTGCTTTTTGTTCTAGTTCGTCGATTCCCTTTCTCCTTTTTAGCGCCAAACAGAGATGAAGACAAAATCATTACGAGCCAAATAAATATTACAATCTTGATTAATCATACGTTTATCACTGATATGACAGTAATTTTTGATATGGTAACAATATATCATAAATACAATATGAAATTATAGCATTTATATTAATACACTATATTATCAGATACCACGCTTATTTTTTACGATTATCATATATTCGTAGATCGGCTGCCATACACACGCACACATACATTTAACTATCATATACATACATCATGATAATTAAGTAATTTTTTGTAACAATATTTTCATACACGAAAAAAATTGCTATGGATGTTACAACAATATTTTCTAAGTTTGAAAAAGAAATGTATGTGAATTTAAATTATATTGATATTATATTGAAATTTATATACGATTCTCGCAAGTAGTCGTTATGATAACATTCGGTTAAAATATCTTCATGTATCTGGTTGCCTCAATCGAAGTATTATTGTTTTCTCTAATGTGATCTGCACAACAAATAATACGATTGAGAGATATATATAATATAGTTGCATGTCACAACATTGAGACTGAAAGTTTAGTTAACTATAATAAGTCACTTCCAAAATATTTTAGTTCCTATAACTCTTTTGAATTTATGGGCGAAAATTATCACAACATAATAATATTGTGATAATTTTCGCCCATAAATTCAAAAGAGTTATAGGAACTAAAATATTTTGGAAGTGACTTATTATAGTTAACTAAACTTTCAGTCTCAATGTTGTGACATGCAACTATATCATATATATCTCTCAATCGTATTATTTGTTGTGACAGTAATTTTTTTTCCGGCGTGTACCATTTTATATTGAAATTATCTTGAGATATTTAATGACAAATCTTTCCACCTTGCCGCCATATGCAATTTAATTTTCCTAAAGATATGCAATACTTTTACACATATAATACGTTAATTGGCAAATATATTTAGTAACGGTCTAATTCTTTTATTATATTTCTCACTGGGTGTCGCGTTGCATGTGTGTGGCATGAGTGCATTCGGCGCAGTTGTACTTTCGATGGCGTCACGGGCGCGATGCAACGAGGATGCGGCGGCGGTTTTAATTACAATGCAATTTTCCTTGCGGTGCCCATCCCTTTGAAATGCTGTTAGGCTTCCACTCGGATACACGAAGCAATCACGTACTTCCAGGGCGAGGGAACGTCTCTCTCGTGCCGCCGCGACGTTTTGATCCGCGAAGATTAAAGGGGTGCCGCCCTTTTCCCTGCGCCCTTAATGTGCCCGCGCCGTCACTCTCGTGCCCCATTGTGGCGGTGTGCGGAATTTGGCACGACCGCCGCAAGTGCGTAAATATGGCGCAGAGCCGGCGCTATGTCACTATAGCCCTTTTTCACTGCCTAACTCCGAACGGACTCGCCGCCGTCCCCACTCGAACGCCGCAGCTTCACGTTTCACTGCCCGGTAACGACGTCGATCCCCAAAGTCGTCGGAAACAGACACTTCCACGTAATTTCTTTAATGATGATGGTAATGGATCTAAAGATATGGTTTATGTAATGAATTTGAAAAAATTATGTTTTAACGGTCCCTAATTATTTTAAATTATTAAATTGATGCAACAACATTAATTTTTAAAAATCTATTTGAATCTTCTCATTTAATATAACAACCTATGCAACATATAAATAGAAATATATATAAAAATACATGCAGTATATACGTATACAAATAAATCTTTTATTTAACGAGGAGTTTCGTGTTTCAAATATATATATATATATATATATATATATATATATATACACATTGCACAATTGTGTTTCAACGTTTCATTGATGACGATACTTCGTCACGCGGTATGTTTTCTACCCTCGAATGCGTTTTTGCAGTCCACCCTCGGGCCCGGAGTACCATATAAAACCCATTTACGATCCAATCCGGTCTGATAAATTCCAGAAAACGTACAAGTCACGGACGGGATGCGTGTTTGGTATAGGGAGGATGCAAGAACTATAATGGATTATCGAGGGACGGTGTTCGGTAATCGAATACCATTTAGGATTAAAACCCATCAAATTTTCCTTCTCCTATTAGCGCGGAAAGGCAGCGTAACATATTTTTCTGCGCGCTTATCACTGCGTTCTATGGCATTCTCGCAGTATTTCTTTCTATTTGATGATGATGAAAAATCTATTTTCTTCACAAATCCCGGAATTTTAAAGAGTAACTATATTTTATCGTTGCAGAGCTTTTCGCACATACTTTTATTTTTTCCCCATTTCTACATCTTTATATATTTTCGTCACCGAAAGAAACCGCCTTCAAGCCCGTTTGACTTCCGATCGAAAATCTGATTTCTTTCGCATTTCACACACATGACGCGCGTGTTCAAGTATTTCATACCTGCAATCGACATCTATCGATTTCTCGGAAGCGCGAGCAGCTGTACGCGAACTTTAAGGTCCTGTGAAATTGGGCCGTCGTCGTAGAGAAGTTTGCCTTTACGACGGCCGATGCTTCCGCGACCCTTCGTCGGCGAAAAGTGAGCGAACCTACGAATGCCGAGTAATTTCTTTGTCGTCTTTTAGGAGCGAGACGTTCCCCACGTATAAATCAAAGGACTCGTAAGGGCGTAATGATTCAGCAGAGAGCTTTTGTCGTAGGCGAGTGGCCTTTCCTCTTTGGTTTTTCGTCGCGGTGCTTTATGTCTCGCGAGAAACTTTCGTAATAGCTCCGGCACATTTTGATATCAGGAGAAATTTTTAAGAAAAACCGGAAGTTACAAGTTGAAAGCTTTTAATAAATTTTATACAGTTGAATAGCTGAATAGTTAACTTTAGGTACTCTTAAACGTTACGACATCGAGTTTTCATTGAATAATTCTTATTATTGAAGAACTTCCATGTATTTAAATTAATAAAAAGATTTCACGTTTTACTTTTATTAAAAGTTATTGGCATCTCACATGCATCGATTGTTTACAATTTTGATAACAATAAAATTTATATTTTATACACGTGAAATTTTGCAGCTTTTACATTGCAATCTATTTTTTATATGTCCTACTTTTTTTTCAATTGAAGTAATAATTAAGTGACTCGGGCGTATTGCATTTATCTTAAGCGCCGCAACCCTCATTCTCAAGGATTTTATTACATCACTCTTGACGCCCGACATATTAATCCGACGTTGTTGTGTTCCCAGTAAGATTATCCTCCTCGATCGCGATTGACCCTCGGCAGTCTCACCTTTCTCTTTCCGTAAGACACACACAAGACGGCGATCGCCGGATGATCGATGGTGACGCGAAACTTTGGCATTGCGAGACCGCGCAGAGCTCGAAAGTGGACATATACAGCGAACGAGCGTGGCGCACTCGACGCATGGCGGCGCCTTCGTTTCGAGTTTCGACTTAGGAGGAGCAGTCACTGACGTTCCCATCCGTCATGATGTCGTCGGGCATCCAAGCCCCGTTCTTCAACCCCTCCCCTCCCCCCTTCGGTACGCTGCGATCGGTGAACCCCATGTGCGCGCATTGCCGGGGCGTAATCGTGCACCAGGTGCCACGCTGCCGTCTCTTAACGAAGGACGCGGCACCCCTCGTCACTCCCCTCGCCCTCCCGCGCTTTCTCTCATTCTTTCTCCTTTCCTCTTTTACTGCTCCATTTTCTCCTCTCGGAGAGGAAGAAAGCGGCCCAGAAGCCGAGGCGTTCTTAACAAGCATTGGGCGTCCGTGCTATAAAAGGGACTTTTTTGCTTGTTAGATTGTTTGCTCGCCATGGCCCTTGCTTGAGTCGGGTCCGGGCGACGACGCCTCCGCCTTATCGAGATTGCACCGTTTACAGGGATTTTTTTGCCGCTTCTGTTTCGGTGATCAGTTCGACGTGGCTGAATTGGGAGGTCGTGAGACCGTCTTCATTAAATGTCTCGTTATCGTGACAGTATATTTATGTACGTTCCTTAATATATTTTATCGTCATTAATTACATGTAATGATTTTACTCTTTAATAAAATGGATAATGTTACGTCCAAACCAAACCCCGGAATATAATTTGATTTCTTAAGAGAGAGAGAATAAGTTTTCGTGTGAGCACGAGATGGGATTCGAAGTGGAGGGGATATTATGGAAGGACGCAACTAGATAAGCCGTCTCGCAGGTACGCACAGAGGTGCGCGATGCGAGTCGAAGGCGCTTTTGCAAGGGTTCGAAAGACGAGTCAACGCCCTGAGAAGGACGCTATTACTTCGTTTTTATGAACCAGCGCGATTGTCGGTTCTGTTTTGGGTCAAGGAACTTAATCTCTATGACCTGGGATCGGACCAGGTTCGTTTGCGCGAAAAAATCAATGTTTGTTCCGAACGTGAGATCTTGAACCCAACTCGATTTTATCAATTTAAAATAAGATAATTATTTTTCTGTCGGAAGTATCTTGTCCCTTGATAAGGTTTTATGATTCGACATGTGTGGACTGTTTTTACTATTTTAATCTATGAAATTTGAAATTTCTTTCACGCTTCGAAATCGAATTTTATTATGTGCACGAAAAGAATAATTTTGCTGAATCCAGATCTGAAAATAATTTTTTTCAAATAAAATAATCAAAATAATTTTGTGCGAAAGTCAAACTGATTGCCAAAATATCAAAATGTTTTATAGCGATTCTTATCAGCTTTAACATTCCAACAAATTATTTTGATGATTCAACAAAAAATTATTTTCAGATCTGTTTTTAGCAAAATTTTTAGACCTTTCAATAAAATCGTTCTTTTCGTGTGTACATAAATTTGTGGTTCTTATTATTTTGTCACGAGTCCAGCCCAAACATGCCTGTTGACAGTTTATCTGTTAGTTTTGAAGGTACGTTTCGAAATTGGATTTTTCGTCGCGGATCAGTTGTGTACTGCGAGTTACAACTTATCTGTTTTTAGTAATAATGATTTCTCACGCTTGATTGTATAATATTTGCTTGAAATGGATTTTTCCCAAGGAAACTAACAACCGTCAATTTCGTTGGGTCGAAGTATCTTTGTCGACTGATAGCCGTTAATACATATATCAAAGAATTTATTCTATCACGTGTTCACGAAACGAAGAAATCGTGGAGTCCACCGGACGTAACAATAACTATAATATGCTTACCTAACTTAGAATATTTACAGAAAAAAAATGCAAAGTCAATCATTTTAATTCAAAATTGACACTTGGCATAAGAAAGTTTTCTATGAATATCGCACGATTAAAAAAATTCGTGTAAGATATTCTTACTTTTTTAATCATTTATTTATATTTAATTAAAAATAAAAGTTAAACAAAATCAAAAGAGATGCAATACGACAATATTCTTTACCATATACATGTAACATAACATATAACATTCGGCGGTACTTCCAAACTCTACCACATGCAAGTAGCTTTTTCCGCCATTTCAATTTTCAGCCATGTAACAGCACTATTCCCGACGATGGACGGTCAGTCGAGTGGAATAGATCCAGATTAACGGAATTTTTTAGCGGGCCTTTAATTTTTTTCTGGATACCTCGCCGCGAGAGAGAGAAAGAGAGCGCGGCCGTCCCGTCAGACTTCGCAAATCCTTTGGCCAAACAAGCGGTGGAGGATCTGGCAGGTGCCATTTGCCATTGAAATCCCGCTGCCATTAGAGACGTCCGATCTAAATCCCAGTGGCATTTGCGCAGCGGATTGTCGTCTTATCCGAATGGTGGCCCTACCTCCTCCTCGTCCTCGAGGCCGGGCACGCCGGGCCCGTCAGCCTTCTTCTTCTTCCCCCATTTTCTCCCTTGCGCATTTCGCTCCTGTTATTTCACTACTCGTCCTTTCCTTCCTTCCTTCCTTCCGTGCGCGCTCCCGTCCCGCGCGTCGTCCGGCCGGTCGATGTAGAAATTCTCCTGGACCGTTTCTGGCGCGGCGAACGTTACCCTGTTAAGATCCGCAAAGCAAACAGCGGCCGGTAGATAAGAGTGTCCTTCGGGAGCCTGCCAGGGATAACAGAGGGCTTTAAAAGGCTCGCGGCGTTTTCGCCAGCGACATATAGCACGGGCTGCGCCCTTCCGTCCAGAATTCGATGCCCTATACGCTCGTCTGCAAATATTTTCGAAAATTTCCAACAGCGTCCCCGGTATAAGACGGACATTTTTATCCCGCATGCTCAACTATTATTTTTCTAACATGTTATTATAAGAAACAATTGTTGTTTTGTGTTTCTAAAAATAAAACGTCTTCGATGTCAATGTTTCATCTCGTGTGTGTATTTAATTGAATAAAAAAAAAATAGATAAATACTTCTCAGTAATAATTAAAGACAGGAAGAGGACTTGTATCTATTATTACTTGTCGATTTTACACGATTTTAAGCGTAATAGTAAAATTAAAAATTAATTTAGCGTCACTATATCGCTTATTTGTTATAACGACACAACTCAAAAGCAAAGTTTGCGAGAAAATCAATTTCAATGTTTACAATCATGAAAATTTTATAAAACATTAATTTTGAAATTTAATTCTGATGTAATAACTGATTGTAGAGGAATAAAAATTAATTCTTTCCTGTTTTTTCTTTATATTCCCGTTCTTTTTTTGCAAGCAACTAAAAAATAGCAATTTATGTCGTAACAAACGGGCGATATAATTAAATGCAATTATTTGAACTGCTATAAGAGTTGTGTGTTTATTACATGTATCTATGCTATATCGATGAGAAACGCGAGAATTGCGCTAAGTGAGCTTTGACGGATTAACCCCATCTCCCAATGACAAGGCGGTGGTAAACTCGTCGGCGGAGAATTACTCCGCACAGAGACTGAACAAGTCAAACAACTCGAATGACTCTCGACAAATGAACGTTAGAGTTCGCCTGGGCTCTTGCAGCCCCCGCGGAAAGTAAATACAGCCCGGGAGTTATGTAGTTGATTTTGCCCAACAAAGCTACAATTCGATTGCTCAACGCTGCTGCCAGCTGCACGTGTCTTGCGCCGTACCTTTTCCCTGCCCGTCTTCGCGAAATGCTAATTTAGCCGAGTATCGATGCTCGCTATTTGTCAAGGGCGTAAAGGCGCTCGCAGCAATCCGCGCACGTATGTGGCGATGCTTTATGCGAAAGAATATTTTACAGCTCCTTGGCTATTCAGTTTCGTCTCTTTGCGCCGTGCATTGGATAGCGTCGTCGACATGTCTACACGGTGTACCCAAAATCACGCAATTTTTCACAGATTCTGCGAAGCTGAGTTAAGAAAAACGATTGATATTTTAGTGTGACATCAATAATCTTTGAGTCATTATTTAATCAAAAATTAAAATTTTTGAAAGAACTTATTTTTTTATGCAATTTTGAGTGGTATTTACTTCAATGATTTTTTTTCAATTTTTTGATTCTTTTTCAAGCTTAAAAATACATTAAAAATGAAAAAAATTGATGTTTAATCAATTTCAGTAATAGTTTGGTCTTCGAGAAAACTCAATCGCTCTTCTGGAGTCTGTACTTTAAACTCTGTACATCCATATATTTTTTCTTTTAAATCGTCGAATTTCCCGTAGAGACTTCTGGCACTCATTCTGGCTTCTAACGAAGCTATTCAATTTCCCTTTCCCTAGTTGTATACTCAATTGGTTCCAAAAAATCCAAACAGTTTCAGGAAATACTGTTTCGGGATACAAATGTTTTCCGAGTTCGTGAAAGCAAGAGAGATAGAACTAGGGTTGGAAAAGATTGGATTGGCAAAACGCTCGAATAACTTAAGTCTCTACAACCCGACGAACGGTGTAGAACCGCATTGCTGTATCGCGAAATATCAATATATTTATTAAGATTTCAATACATAACATACGTTGAATAAATATTCTTAATTCTTTCCTACATAAATATTCTTAATTATTTCTTATATAATTATAAGCTAACAAATAGCTAATAATATAAGCTCCGAATTTAATTACTGAATTCTAACACTTTCTTTTAATGCACATGCACGTGTTATGTATAAATAAAAAATAAAAAAAAAAGATTGATTACACGTCGCGTTTTCACATACGAAAGCGATATTAAGATATTGTTGTGCAATGAAAGAAAAATAATCAATGATCGTTGACGTGAACTTCGCGTGGCTTCGTTGGGGATGTAAATATGCACAATCACCTCGCTAATCAGTTAATCGCATGATTTCCCGGCCGAGAAAAACAGAATTAGATTCGAAGAGAGGAAGAAAACGAGTGTACTACATTTCCACGATGTAACGAGAATCACGTTATTCGGCTGGATTGTTAACGTAGATTTAGAAGGCTGGATTATCATAGAGATGTCCTCTGTGATCGATAAAAACTAATTAAGCAGTTCGTTATTATTTTATCACTTCAATATGATAATAATGCGTATAAGTACATAAATGCTGGTCGCTTTAATCCGGTTATTTATCCGGCAGATTCATTAATAAATGAAACACGGTATCGTGCCGGGGCGCGCAATGTATTTCGGGGGAGCGGCGCATAATTCTTTAACGTCCCATTTAAATCGTTATTTAACCAAAAACGTTAAGCGAATCATTCTCGCTCGTCGAGTGAAATGTTAACTCGATGCGACAAATTTCATTATTGAAACCGTGCGCTGTGCGTGTGTGTGTGTGTGTGTGTGTGCGCGCGCGTGCGCGCGCGCCGCGGCTATCGCAGCGAGGGCGAACGCTTTTAAACGCGGGAGCGTTTTATTCCGACGGCGCTGCGGACGCACGGTGCAGTTTCGTTTTATTTCACCCGGGCGCATATAATGGCAACCCTTCAAGATCAATCTTCTTCTCACCTGTCCACGGTATTAGAAATGCCGGATCGTTATTTCACGGTCCGTCCTCGCGCTTTGTTCGAGAATTCTTTTTCTCGCCCGCGTGTGTCTGAGCGTATCGTGCGTTATTCGTGCGACAGCCTCCCTCTCTCGCAGATTTTTACTCTCGACTTTCTCATTTTCGCGGAGGCGATGATGCGGGAGCCTCGTGCGTCTCGCGATGATTATTCGGAGTGATCGAGGGAGGCGCGCTCCCCCGGGTGGTGCAAACTCAACCGTAAGAGATTGCTCGGCCTCTATATCTTCCAGCGCGGTTCTTCGCCCGTTATCCGCGAATCATCTTTTTGTCTGGGGCCTCTGCCCTGGTCGCTGTCCGCTTTTCTGGCGCGTCAGTCAGTCAATCGGGAAATTTATTCGTTCCCAGCGTGCAGCCGTCGAACAAGGCTTATACGACGGTTCGGATACGAAAAGTATACGAAAGCATAGTTGATCTCGTTTCGTTAAAATGAAAATCACGAATAAGGAACAAATGTTTTAAATTCCTTTTCATTATAATAATAAATAAGGAAGGAATGTTTCAAATTATTTTTTAATTACATGCGACATAATTTTTTTATGTTTCTCTTATCTTCTCCACGATATTTAGCAAAATATTTAGACCTTTCAATAAAATCGTTTTTTCCGTGTAATAAAAAGGAATTTAAAACATTTGTTCCTTATTCGTGATTTTCATTTTTTACAATGTTCTTTTTAAATGATTAGATAGGAAACAAGTAAAGAAAAGCTAGATCTTGGTGTCTAATAATATTTACATGTAAATTTTTAAATACACCTTTCAGTTATAAAACTACTGCTAAATGTTCTCTTAGTTCTTCCGATAATCTGACAAGACAGAATGAATATATTCTGCACGGAAAGAACAATTTTGTTGAATTCAGATCTGAAAATAATTTTTGTTCAATAATCAAAATTATTTTGTGCAAAAGTCAAAATGATTTCTAGAATATCAAAACGTTTTATAGCAATACTTATCAGTTTTAACATTCCAACAAATTATTTTGATGATTCAATAAAAAATTATTTTCAGATCTGTTTTTAGCCAAATTTTTAAGTCTTTCAACAAAATCGTTCTTTCCGTGTGTAAGATCTTAATTAATAACTGACATTTTTTTTAGTAATCAAGCTTTTTTTCTAAAAATATGGTTATTCCAACGAATGAAAATGTTCACAGTGATATGCTCGTTGATTGCGACGACAACTGCAAGCTCTGCAAATCGACGATGAATGATGACGGAGTATAATACATGTATAACGTTATTCGTGATCGCGATGCGTGCGTCCGCGCTAATGTAACGGTAAATTGAGCCGCGATTGTCCCTGGGACATAACACTGCGCGTTATTGAAACAAAATACGTATAACAAAACGACCAAGGATTCTCATTCGGCTGCCCGACCGAGCGTCTCTAATTTGATTGGCCGCGGTGAAGGGGGCAGATAGCATTGAGACAGGTCAGTCCGCCGTGAAAATCGGATGTACCGACCCTGATATCCCCCCGAGGGGAAAATGGAAAACTCAGTTATAACACCGAACATCGCCGTGTACTTTTCAGCTGCGGTTAGTTGTGAATAATACTCGTCACTACTCCGGCGTTATGGCCGGTCGGCTCTCACTCAATTTAGATATACACGTCGCTGCATGCTGACGCTGTTGTTGGATACGCGAAGCTTTAACGTCGTTTCTCCCACGTGTTTCGGAAATTTAATTAAAATTATTTAAAAAAAAGGAGCGTAATGTGTTGCGAAGTACAGGACCGGCAGGATCGGTTTGCTCTCTCATTAAAATTAAGCCGTCAGAAAATATTAAATTTCACGAGAATAACGCGGAGCAAAAAGTAAGAATTTAACTGTGGAAATGCAAATTATAATAAGCTCCGCTACGAGGCTAAAACGCGCGAGGTCAAATTTTAAGTCCTTCAGCCGTATGGATTTCGTAAGCGAATCACTTTCGTCCCTTATAACTTCGTTGCTTGTCGTTCAGCATTTTCACGAGCAACCACGCGGCCGGAACTAACCGCGTTATCCAGCCTTTATTTGGTGTTTACACGCGGAACTTTGTTCATCGCCTCATTTACACGGTAACCAAGGGTACCCACCGCTGCGCTCCGCTTTTGACTCTTTCACTCTCCATCTCTATTCCGCGGTCCTCTATCCATCTTTTTCGTTTTACGCTTTTGTCTCCACTTTATTCAGTAGTTTCTATTCCGCGCGCTCTGCTCTTTATCTACGAGAGGGGAGGGGGAATATCAGCCGCGGGCGCAGTAGCGTTAAAGGGGAAACAGTTAAATTAATAATTTCGAAATTGCGAAAGAGAAATTGCCACTCGTAGCCCGGGTCCTTTGTGTGGTTGCAGTTTTCCAGCCGGCGTGACTGCGCGCCGGCGAGCAAATGGAAATCTGAACCACCGACTTTTGAAAAAAATCGATTTATCCGCAGGTATAAATGGATTCAATTGAGTCACCTGATAGTTTCACACGAACTAGTATTATCGCGCTCTTGTTACACAATCGAATATCTAGTTGAATCGAGTGTATTCGATTATAAAATGATTCAATTACTTTTTTTTTTGATAGGAACAAATAAAATCATTTGACAAAGCTATGTAATAAATTAATATTTAAGACCGACAGAAATGCGGCGCGCAGTTTACACAAATAACGTCGATAACAATAAAAATTATTACACACTAACCGTGTCGGCTCACATAAGCACACTATTTAATTATTGTATAATTTATTTACATGAGAGCCTTAATTTCTTCAAGTTAAATTTATAGTTCACGTAATCTGAGATATGCGTTACATTGTTTATACATATATTAGTTATTGCAAAGAATATTACATGGCTCGGTAGTCGAATATATAGGGCGTCCACCCGGCAAACAGAGAGATCCAGTTTTGATTCCCAGTTGATATTTTTTGTAATAAATTTCTTTACAGGTTTGAGGGAAGAGGATTCTTATAGATGCTTATTTTTATATAGGATAAAAAATATTAAACTGCTTGTCAATTTAATTCGTTACAGTAGATTCCGGTCTCATGTACACGGAAAGAACAATTTTGCTGGATCCAGGTTTGAAAATCATTTTTGTTCAATGAGACAATTTTTGTTCAGTAATCAAAATAATTTTGTGCGAAAGTTAAAATGATTGCTAGAATATCAAAACGTTTTACAGCAATGCTTATTAGTTTTAACATTCCAACAAATTATTTTGATAATTCAACAAAAAATTATTTTTAGATTTGTTTTTTGCAAAATATTTAGACCTTTCAACAAAATCGTTTTTTCCGTGTAAGAACTGCATTTTCATACCGACGAAAATGCGGCGCACAGTTTATGTGCAGGCTGAATATTGTAACAATAAAAATTATTGCACATCCGTGTCGGCATAGGCTCTTTAATTATTATATTTATTATTATGTATTAAAATGTGAAGGGTTTGCTGAAACAATGGGTTAACCACGATATAGTTGAATGGGATATTGATGTGAAATGGATGTATTTTTTTCATCTTAGCTTTACAGCTTTCTTCGTTTTTTTTATAAAATATGAGTTTGTTTTACTGTTGCAAGCCTTTCAAATGTTAAAATATTTTAATATGTACAACATCATTTTCTATTATTTAAATGTTAAATTCACTTCATCAAAATCAAATTTATTTCTGTTAAAATAATATGAGCACCATTCTTTCCAAGTATATCATTAATTATGTCTATACATTTTTACGAAGTCAGTTATTGTTGCTTATTATTAAAATATTAGTCATAAGCGCCTTATACCGATGTAATTTTTCCATTAACATAGTTCTGCGTGAAACACGTACTACATTGACGCGATTAATCTCGTTGATAGCTGTAATTTTCACACACTCCGTTGATCTAATGAGAAACGAGGTTATTTCGGACATACTTCGTAACAGGGCACCGACTGCACCGGGAGAATCTTAGCGGCACCCGTAATTATGGAAGGCCCCGTTTTACGAAACGAGCCTCGCCTCGTATAAGAGTGAGACCCAACGGACGGTGGAGCTTGTTATTGGCAGCGTAAACAACACGATTATACCTTCTTCCGCGGTGGAGCCTGTCGAGAAAAAGATTCTATTAATATTTATGACGATCCGAGCGTACGATTCGCTTCGACACCCTACGGGGATGTTAGGCTTGCCAAATTATTCGACGGGATGAGTTATAGGCTGAGGCTTGCAACGCGCGATCGTTTGCTATGCTTTCATTACCATCGGAACATATCCGCTATGCTCGTAAATGAGTGATGAAGATAAATGTCGAGTGCATTTATCAATTTTGCGAACGTTACGTGGCTCGTGCCCGTAAAAATCACGTTGGACAAATGAACTCATTCCGATACTTGAGTAGATAGCCTAACACTTTAAAAAGTTTATGTAGTTCTATACGAAAGATTACGAAAGTATCATAAAATGTAACTATTCTAGTCAGCAGTTAATTGAATATCAATTAGCTATTCGAATGATTTATCAATAACATATTCAATAAAATATAAAGTAAAAATTTAATAAAAAATATATAAACATAATTGCAAGATTGTTGCATCGAACTATAAAAATCCATTTGCGTGAAATAGAAAGAAATTTCTAGATATATTTGATTATAGATTTTAAAGCAATGTAACATAATTTTAATAATTAAAGAAACAAGAGAAAAAATCAAAGAAAATTTCTCTTTCTCAATGCAAGAATTTCACGCGAATATATATGAGCATGAAATTTATTCGACAAAATGCAAGGTGCATCATACAATTTCCCGTAAGCCCCAACAGCGTTTCTCTTTAATGATATTTAATAATGCTACACGTCATCCGGCATCATCGTGAAAAAAATGGCATCTTTGCATCGGGGTCAACGGCGCATCATACATTCATTCGGAACATTCCATCACGAGTCAGGTAAACGAATATTTTTTTATTGCGCCGAGAAATCGCGCCGTACGGCAGATTCGACATGCGACGACGATATTTTATTTCGACATATCGTACAATATTTTTTATATCTGTCACTGGATTTATGTACGATAAGCAGGATCCAATAATCTACCAGGATGGATAGCCGAAAACTCAATTGTTATTGATACGATGGCACGTTTTATTCGTTTATACATTTGTCTGTTATAAATTTTAAAGCGGCGATATGTTTACACAGTAGTTATATTTATCTTCGGCGCATATATATCTCCACGCTTTTATGCGCAAATGTAAAAAAAAAACAAAAACATTTATCCCCGTGTGTGCAAATCCGTTGGAAAGGTGAATTAAACAAAATCTGATTTTCCGAATAATTAGACCATCGTTAAATTATTGTACGCGGCGCTGAGTGACGTTCGCAACAGCCAAGAATGGAGTTTAAATAGCATGGAAAATCGAGTTTATCATTTTGCAAGGTAATAACATCCTGAACTAATTGTAAGCGCTAGACAAATTGAAGAATGAGTATATTAATTACGTCATACTCCATTAGGATTTACCGTAGACGCCGTCGTCGCATTTTCGCATTACGAGCGAAGTTCCGTAAAAATAGGGGGGACATTAAATTTCCTCCGGCGACGAATTCCGGGTTAACATTCTTGGAACGGTCGCTCTAACGAGCTCGACGATAATAAAAGTGAAAGGTGCGCGAGCGCGAGCCAGCCTCGGTCTCGCCGCCGCCGCTGCCGCGCCGCCGCTGCCGCCGCGCCGCGCGTTTTCCTTCGTCGAGAAAGGGGTTGAAGAAATTGGCAGGAAGAAAAGGAGGAGGGAAGAGGAGAAAACGAAGAGAAAAGGTGTCGGCGCAGCGTGCGATATTCCGCCACCTCCGGACGCCTCTCCTCAACATGTTAATTGTATATTTGAGGTGAAGCGATAAATAAGGCGTCTCTCGCCGGTAGCTCGCCGCTCTCGCCGTGGCGAGTCTTCATTACCAGCTGTAATATATAACCGTGGCCCTGCGGGGGCATTCCCGATTCGCGAAGCGAATTACGGAGTGTGGGATATGTACTGGGTGACCCGTGGAAACCAGATTAGATGATATTGCTTGTCGGAACGGTGATTGTTCCACGCGAAAGGTTGCAATCAATAATTTTGTTGACTCGTTCTTTCCTGTTAACTCCGCGCGATCATGTGATCCTCGGAGCGCGTTCCTCTTGTTACACGTGAAAACGTGCACGGGGACATGCAGAGACGTTACTTCAGTAAGTCAACTTTCGCGAAGTCGCCGCGGCTAATCGCGCCCAGGCGATCTCGGTTGTTCATCGTGCCTCGCAGCATTTCTGGATAAGGGTTCGCATGAAAAGAAAGCGAAATCACATGTGATCTCGGATACGGATCGGTTTTGAAGGCGGTCCTGCGAGTATATATATATATATATATATAGGGTGTCTCGGGTTCTTTACGCTCGCCTCTTTATCTTTTTGATTAATTTAGACAAATTTTCTCTCAACAGAAATCTTAGAATTACTGTTTGTATTTTTAAATTGTAAGTAAATAAGAACATATAGTTTTTTTTTACAGAGTTTTACGTTAAGGCTTAAGGATAAAAATTATTAACACGGTTTCTTACTCTATATTACAATTGAGATAAACTTTTACAAAATTTTAACTTAAAATATATTTATAAAACTATTTAGTAGCAGAAAGTTACAAAAAAGACAGTACATTAAACATTAAATTATATTTTCCTGAAGAAAGTACGACTCCGACTTAATCAAAGGGATTCATCAAAGGGCATAGCGCTGGCTTGGAACATGTCTCAGAGTTGTATATACAAATTTCATTTCATTTTTTTTTTTTTTTGAAGAAATGTGTTGATTCTAAAACGTTCAAACGATTCATATATGCACATTCCTGAAACATGCTGTATACACGTGTATCGATCGGCCTTCAGGTCTCGAGGTGCGAACCGGTTTTGTCGGCTCGATTTTCGACACGAGTTCCGAGTCTCCTTCAACCCTCTCGCGTCTGTTTCGCGATGGGGTTCTTGCGCATCATTTTTGTCTCCCTCGGAGCGTGCGAGGCTTTATTCAAGGCACGACGTGGCAAATAGTGATGGTACGCCTTCCCGGCCAGTGTCAGATTTTATTTATCTCCACTGGTGGCTTTTTGTTTCGTGCTAAATACTCCAGCATTTAAGAAGACGGTCTTCCTCGATTTATGGCCGCCGTCGCTGCCTTCTGCTTCTTGCTCCTCTTCGTCTTTCTCGAATCCACTCTTGCGCTTCGCGTGGATATTCCTCAAGGATACTCGTCTCACGCTTTTATCCGTCGTCACCAGTATCTCGTTTACTTCGAAGGATACGTCGATCGTATAGACTTTAAGAAGCGACATTAAAAGTATATTACAATAAAAACCTGAACGTGCGATAAAAATCTCGATAATTTTTTGTACCTTGGTAACGTTTCTCTCGTTCCGTTCTGTTCCAGATAAATATGGAAGCGGTGACCGCGACCGATTACGACTCCACGAATCTCAGCAGGAATTTTAATCAGGTCGGTTTCAACACCTATAATTACTCGCAGTTCGAGGAGAAGTACAAGCCGCGGCAAATTTTCAAATACGGCGACGAGTACCTCGAGTACGGGCGCAGGATCGGCGCGAACGACAGATTCGCGCGAACGAAGCATCAGGACGGTCTGCGACTCGATCAGCGGTACTCGCGCAGCCATTCTCAGCCGGAACGGCAGCACCACTTGTCGTCCCACGAGACGCGCTCCAAGTCCCAGGATTCTCACGAGCTCACATTCTATCAGATAGATCCGCCTGTGAAAACGGAAAATTTACGGCAGCACGACAAGTTGCATCAAAGGGTGAAGAAGGAGCTGACCTTCTACGAGATCGACGGGCTCTCAGCCGGTCAGGAGAGGAGGGACAGGTCCGAGGTGTGCAAGGATCAGCGTGCCGATAAGAGTATCAAGTCCCACGACAAGTCCCACGCTGATGGCCAGGAGCGACCGCAGACCGTCCAAAAGCACGGCAGGCAGAGCCATCAGGAGCAGCAGAAGACGTTGGCGAACGCGCCAACGTCGGACTGTCATCAGCTGAACCGGTCGCAGTCGGATCTCACGGAGTGTCAACTGCCGAATTACTGCGGCCATCGGAATAATCCGTACATCGATCCGCCCAAGTATCGACAGTTCGACAGGCCGCCGCGCTATCAGGAGACCCCGCTCATGAAATCGGAACCGCCGCCCAAGTATCACGCCGATCCGCCTAAGTACACCGAGGTATCCAGACGGCAGGATGACTTTAAGAGGATCCAGGTAAGCCGTAACTTATAGGAAATTCTTGTTCGCTCATGGGATTTGTGTAAAAGTACGGGCTACTCCGATCTTAGAAGTTATCGATCGATTATAAATATATTATAAAAATTGAAATAATAACAAATAATTATATCGTAAAATTTTACACGATAATTTCATGGAATTTTTTGAACAATTACTTTGTAAAAGTGAATCAGTGAAATCATGATTTTCAGTTATAGAACCATGATAAACAATGAGAATTTCAATGTTCTTTTAGTGATAATATACTGATTCAAACAGTGAATATCACTGAAAGATAGTGAATTTCAGTTCTTAATACTGTTTGACAGTGAAATATTTACGGTCTTTCAGTGATATTTACTATTTGAATCAGTATATTATCACTGCAAACAATATTGAAATATACTCACTGCTTATCACAGTTGTAAGTACACTTAAAATCAGAGATAATTCCACTGATTCACTTTTAGAGTAAATAATAATGCAGAGATCAATAATGCAGGGTAAATTTTGGAGAAAATCGCGAATATAACTGCTTTCTTAACTAAATTCAATTTTTTTTCGAAGAGAGCGGCTGAATCGGGAGAAACTGTCAGCCGCTCTCGATCGCGCTCTACCATTAGTGCTCCGTTTTCTCGCTGGCTCACGTGGCGACAGCCGGCGTGTTAACGATGGAACGTGCATGAATCGTAGTACTACATGCCGACTACTATGTCGCGTTATCATTCGGCAGGAGGAGAGAGGCAGACGACAAGGCGGCGGCGGCGGCGGCGGCGGAGGCGGAGGCGGCGGCGTTAGCGGCGGTGGTGGCGGTGGCGGTAATTCCAGCGCAGGAAGGGGGAACACCGGCACTCATGGCGCCGAGACGCCCTCTAATCTGGCCAGTATCACGCCGACCGCGCGAGAAGTAACACGTGTTGCGATCGCGCGACAACGGCTCTCCCATAAGACGTGTGACGTGCGCAGCAACAACAATAACAATAACAATAACAACAACAACAGCAAAGAGAACCTGTTGCAGGAGACCGTTGTCGACGGCGATTCCCGGTGTCACGTCGAACCGCCAAAGAGTCATCATCATCACCATCATCACCATCATCAGCAACATCATCAGACTCGCGGAATCGGTGGTAGCAACGTTGCCAGCGGTATTATCGTCGGTAATGCATTCCCGGACGGTGGTGGCGGCGGCACGTACGGCGAGGTAACAACGTGCGACAAGCACAAGGGCACCGGGTCGGAGTCGAATCGGGGCGGCAGCGGCGACGCGGTTCAAGGTCGCCCGAGCGACAGATCCATGCTGAAGATCGAGAAACTGTCGGGAAAGGCCGTTTTGCACGGCAGCGAGTCGTCGTCGGTCGGCAAGTGCGGCGCGGAGAGAATGAAGTCGACCTCGCAGGAGGTCGGCTACAACAAGCACGAGGTCAGCAAGGCTAAGGGCCACGATGTCGGGCACGGTTACAAAGTCGAGAATCTGCGTTACTACGGCGAGCTGAAGGGCTACACCGACTTCAAGGCTTACGGCATCGTGGACAAGCAACCGGCGTCCGCGCACGAGAAGTCGCATCTCCTCCACGCGCCCGCCTTGTGCGAGAAGGGTGACAAGTGTCACGGCAAGACGCCGTCATCCTCGTCCGCGCAGAGTTACAATCTGGCCAAGATCGGTCAGCAGCAGCAGCAGCAGCAGCAGCAGCAGCAGCAGCAGCAGCAGCAACAGCCGGAGAAGAGTCATCACGGCGGCGACCACTACTATCACAGATCGCACTCGAAGCCGTCGAACGTGTACCAGGTGTACCAGGAGACCAAGTATTCGTACAACGTGAGCGGGGTGCCCGGGACGCCGGCGCAGGCCAGCGCAGCCGCGGCCTTCTTCGCAAGGTCAGTGCTCACTCAATCTAGCGAATACGATAACGTGTCACGACAGCGTGCTGACGACGCACCTGCGTCTGACACGAACGTCCCAGTTACTCCAGCTCTTCCGGTATCGTGAATCTCAGCGAATATCGAATACGTATCTTGTCTTGTAATAGTAGGAGATTTAAGGGAAAATCGAAGAATTACGTGTCCACGTGTAAATCTTTATTTTTCTTAACTTTGTATCGCTTTTCGACATTTCGATAATTTCGAAAACTCAGAAGTAAATTACATTATCCATAAATAATTTCAAAATTTTTGTCTTCTTTCTGAATTATATATTAAGCATCAATTTAACTTTAATCTATCGCATTTTTTCTTTTTCTTTTATATTTCTCAGGATATTGACGAATGTGCTTTCAAATCAAATAAAATAAAAATAACATTGCCTGAATATCAAGTATTGATTTGTCGGCGTAAATTTTAAATTTCTTTGGAATAAAAATTCTGAAAATTTAGCTGAATCATGTTCCTTTCTCTCAATCAGTTCTACTTACTTTTAAAGATTGGCTATCTCATGTCCACATAACGACGCGCGTCAACGGTTGATGGTTAATAAATAAGAATGAAAAGATGGCAATTTTACCGAAGCGGTTCGAACACGCGAAAGTTTATTGCGGCCATTACATGATTTTTGTTTGTTCGGAGAAATTTATACTCTCTCGTCTTGTGTCGCGCGCGAAGCGATCAATTTACAGGACCATAACCGCATGTATAGATCTCGTGTTCCGTTAGCCATGTATCTATACGTTTTGAACGTAAAAAGTTCGAGACATTTTTCATCGTTATCATCGGTCTGCTTCTTGGAGCGTGAACGCAATCGAAGCATTGCTCGAGATACACTGGCAAAAGTATTATTTATTATATATACGAATCGATATAGCCTCGTTTACTCGAGAAATCTGCAAACTCTAAGGCTGGCGTAGTCGGATACTCTCGAATCTAATTTTAATTGACCAAAAACTGCAACGCACACGCGTCAGTAAACAACGGAGCAAAATCTGAAAACGCGCGCAAAAGCTTCCTCTTAGCGTGTATTTTCCTCGTGAAGGCGCCACATCAAACAAGTGAGCTTTCTATTGTCCCTCACGTTGTCTTCCCAATTCATTTTAAGCATGCTTCTCCGCGTTTTAACGCACATAATTACAATTATGCGAGCGCAGCCGCGGCTGCGGAATGATATTCAGCAGCCTCCAACCTCGTAAGTAGGTGCGAGAGCCTGAGCTCTCCTTCTTGTTAGTCTTATAAAGCGCATTTTCATCGCGCCGAGCCATCCCTGTGGGGCGCGCGTGCGGGACCATTCTTCCCGGTTGCAGGGCTCGGTCCCCGAGCTTTGATCTCGGCTCGCGTATTTTCGACGTTCCCCGCGTGTATGAAGAGCGCGCATACACAGCTTGCGCGCGAGATTACGCGACGAGCACGAGCGAGACGTGGATCGCGTGCGGTTTACGTGCACGAGGAGAAAGCCCTTTCTCCCTTCCGCCAAGGGCACGGCGGTCACAGCCGTCTTTTTCCTCCCTTAACCTTAGGCGCGACCCCAGCCCTTTAATAACCTTGCTCATAGCTCGCGGATGTTGTAAAGCACAATGGCATTCTTGGGGTGGAGGTCGCCCGCTTCGTACATCCGGTCTTCACCTTTCCACTCTCCCTTTCCCTTTCGTTCTCGTTCGCATCTCCGTTCCACTTACGCGCGGTGTATGCGAGTAGTAAAAGCGCGCACAAAGCGCGCGAGTGCCTACGTGTGAGTTATTAGCGGCGGCTAATTACGAACTACGCTTAATAACGAGATGTGTGCGTCGAGAATCGAAAGTTTTCTGGCCGAGATGGGAGGGTAGGGGGGAGGGGGAGGAGAGAGAGAACGCTCGAGGGAGGTCTCGCCGGTTAGCGCCGGACTTCGGAACGCCGGCAAATTATTCAAAGCGAATGGGACTGTTATTATCCGGATGCTCGACTATCCATGCATATAATAAGCCCGGGCTTTCAGCGGAGCGGAGCGGAGCGCGACCGTACGTGCAGCGGCTTTAGGCTTACGCGAGTTTTAATAGCGTTTCAGGCAAAGCGATGACGGGCTGGCTAATCATCGGGACATCCGACGGGGGATTCATTCAAGTCGCAATCGGCGCGGTCAAAATTAAACATGTGGTACATATAGATCAGCCCTTTTATCTTGGTTTAACCATCTCGCCCTCCCAATTATTTCATATGTCAAAAATGAATGTTGCACCTATACCGTATGTTCTCCCTCTTTGAAATGCAGCTGCAGGTATCAACTTTTGATATTTATCGAAATTTTCGTATTTTAGAAAAATATCGTTCGCTCTTTCACACAATAATCAAATGTTGTTACAAACAAAAGAGAATTGGGGATATTGTTAAGATAGAATTACACGCGCCGCGCGTGTCTTTTCTTTTTATTCATTAATTCGCCGATTTTTCGATGGTAATATTTTTATCTTTAGTTTCACTCTTCTATACGCCACAGCGACATCGTAAATATTGTCGCTACGATACGTAAGTGATGTATAGCGTGTGCTATCACAAGTCAGTTGTTAGCCGACTCGTCATTAACGTATAATAGCGTACAGCGGGCGCTTGAGCGATCGTGCCTCGTGTTCCAATGATTTCGATGCGCTCGTGCCGAGACAGTGGCGCCTGTTCTGCGCATACTGTCTGTTTAGTACCTTCTTCCTTTTGCTCCTTAACGATTCCTTAGAACGGACAATTACCGTCTCGTAGGAAGTTTGCCGTGTGACGAGAATTGAAATTAATCGCGTACGTCAATGATCATTTTTCAACTCTTTATAATGCTAATAAACTACAAAATTATTAATTTTTATTCGCAATCTAATATAATTCATATTTTATTACTATCTATCAACGTCAGTATTAATTTGGCATTTCTAGATACATTAAATTAAGTAGATGCAAACTTAGCATTCAAGGAGCAAAATCATATTTTACAATTAGCAATCAATTCACTAGATATTTGTTTATTAAGGGGAGTTTCACCTTTGCCGGCCGTAAAATTAGCCCCTGTTTTATGAATTTTTTAAAAGAAATCTATTATATACAGTAAAAAAATTTTTGCATAAATTTATATCTTATTTGAACAGCAAAAAAATATTTTTTATTTATATAAAAATGTATTTTAATACCTCCATGTGGCGATTGGATGTAGCACGTTTTTCGAGCTGACGGAAATAATCACGAAAAAACGAATTCGACTTTCCTCTTAATCTTAATACTTTCACGCATGGCGTAAACTAAAATAATGTCAATTGCCTGAAATTTGTAAAAATGATAGCACTTGAAAAAAAAATTTTTTTGCTCTAAAAATTTTTAAGATTTTTAAAATTTTTATATATTAATTATATATTTTTATAGTTTTTAATAATAAATTGAATGTTTATTGTAAAATTATGATTTTAGTTCACACCATGCGTTAAAGTATTAGGATCAAGAGGAAAAAAGAGTCAAGTCGATATTTTAATTCGTTTTTTCGTATAATTACTTCCGTCAGCTCGAAAAACATACCACATTCAATCGCCACTTTGAAACATTAAAATTACATTTTTATATAAATAAAAAATATTTTTTTTCTGTTCAAATAATATATAAATTTATGCAAAAACTCGCGTTTTACTGTATATAATAGATTTCCTTAAAAAAAATTCATATAAAACAAGGGCTAATTTTATACGGCCGGCAAAGGTGAAACCCCATTTAATACTATAGCTAGCGAGATATAACAGCTGCTTTAATTAAGGCAATTATATACTTATAGATATAAAAAGTCAAATTTTAGCATTAATAGTTTTTCCAGAACATTTTTAAATTCTGCGGCCATCATATATTTTTTTTAATCACATGTTGGCGAACTTGTTGCCAAACTCACGTATCTTACTCGATTTCTCGAAAACGATCAACCACTTCGTTTCTAACCATTTCCCCGCTTTCCAGATCGAATGTAAATCCGTTTCGTGTGCTAACGCAGTGCGAAGTTGCCAAGAGTGGCTGCCGCCTTTTTTTCCAAATTTCCTCGCAGTCGAACTCCGATGGAGGTCGATTTCCCGATGGGCTTCCGCCCCCGGTAGTCCCTCGTAAAGTTGAAATTTCAAAACTTTCGCATCGGAGTTACCTATACGAAGCACGGGCACATGGCAAATAAAATTGACCTAGGTTGCACATCCCGCCGGTACCGGCGGGGCAGGAGGGAGAAGGGCATCGGGCGAAGAAGAGAAATGGAGAACGCGCGAGAGGATAAGGTGAAACTGAAGGCGGTGGGGCCAAGTCTACCCGTATTGTTGGCCGTCGTGATTTTATTGCCCCTTTATATTGCCTCCGCGATACTCTCTTTCTCTCCTTTTCTCTCGCGCCACGCTCATTTCCCTCTCCTCATCTCACCTTTAAGTCCATCGCTGTCTCTCACTTCCGACCTCCCGCTCCTCCCCCCCCCCGCCCCAGGGTCGCGAAAGCGATTTTTACGAGGCAGCTCGTCTCGCGTCTCCCGAGATGCAACCTGCCCGCTCGCCATTCGTGAAAATTGCAATCTCAGGAATCGCGATAGTCGGGATTGCTTGTCGTAATCGAGAAACGGGAAATGATATCGGGCAAAGATCCGGTTGCGAACTGTAATTCAGAAACAAGCCATCATTAAAAGCGCGTCTTGGAGATGATCGGGCTTTTTATGTCACCGTTTTGTAAACGTATTTGCTCTCTTTAGTGCGATCTTAAAGTCAAAAAATTATCTTAAGAATGTAAACGTTACTTCGTGCCTATAATTTAGCCATTTGGACGAGCGGGCGGAATTTTATCCGCTCGCGACACGTTGAAGAGACGGGAAATCGCCGTCGCATGGAATCGCGGAAAGGAAACATCTTCGGATTTTTCTCCGAACAAGACGCGCGCGCGCACGCTTTATCCTATACATATTTATAGCATATAGGATTTTGTCTTCGTTCTCGAGGTTCAGCGGCGTGGGCAACGCGATAGTACGCTGGTATCCTATTAGACGTACTCGGATAACCCTTAATTAGGCAGATGGGATGCGAGGGACGAAACGTAAATACGCGCCTGCATACACATCGCTCGTGGAAACGCGTATCCTATTTAATTTGAAAGCCGAGGAAAGATCGTTATCTCGTTATATGCGCGCGATATATCGCGCTTGTGGCCGCGGCGGTAATTATTGGTGTGAGAATAAGAAACCACGTGTGCTGTGCGAAATTACTCAATAGGATACAAATCCGTCGTAACATAAAAGTTACAATGAAATTTGAGAGTGTAAAGGTATACCACAAATTAAAGTCAATATAGCCAGTATCTCTGAAGGAACTTTTAATCCTTCGTGAATAAATTTTCTTTCTTCGAGTGAGAGAGAAAGAGCTATTATTGTTCGTAGAAAATTATTGCTACACATGTAGTTGTATAAGGTATCTCGAATGTATCGCATTTCCGTTCGCCCAATTTTAAAATTAAGAGAGTAATGCCGACTGCAGTGTCTGATTTGTGTAAATCCTGCGCGTATTTCAACGTCGAGTGCATACACTGAAAAAAGTAATCTTGCAATTATAGCGAGAATTATTTAGATACGAAAAATTAGCTAAAACGGATAAGTGATTAAGTAAGCACTGCGATATCACATATGTTTTGTATTTAATCAATATAGATAACAGAGACAGAAATTATATCTGAACTATTTGTCAAATTTAGCAAGAAAGTTTCTCTATGACGTTTAATCAATCCAGACTCCAATCCAGACTCCAATCATATTTGGTTATGAGACTTATATTTTCCTGCATATATTCTTAGAATATTGTTGCTATAAATTCTACATATGATAGACAATTTTTTAGCAGATACAAAAAACAGCGATATAATTTAAGTGTAATATTTAGAATTCTATCTGAAACAGCGAAACATTTCCCTGAGTGTAAAGTGCGCGAATAACTTCTTGCGACCGCTTGCCCGTCATTCGATAAGCATATTCGAAAGTCCGCGAAATGACCCGTTATAGTAGTCGACAACGATCCTATCCGGCGACCCCGAACACATCCTGTGGGTCACCGGTGATCCCCGGACTCTTCGTTCAACAGGTAGTGTTCTCTCTCGTATATAGCCCGAGTTCGCCGGCGACCCAGCCCTCTCCATTATATTCATATCATGTAAATGCGCCCTACCGCGCTTCGGTCGACTCCTATTTTCCACCCCTGTGCCAAGCCAAACGTAAAGCTGTACCAAGGGAGAGAGAGAGGAATAAGGGAAAGAAAAAAAACGAAAAAGAGAAAGAGAGAGAGAGAGAGAGAGAGAGAGAGAGAGGTGAAAGAGTTTGAAAGAGAGAAGGATGGCAAATGCCATCTCCTGCTTTACATTTATTCTAATAGGATAATACCAGGTTGTCTTGACATCCGGACGTGGCGCCTCGTTTGTCGTAATAATTCCTCGGTTATATCCTCTGGTTGCGATACCATTCGATTATCTCCGCCGTCGACGATTTGCTCTCTCATCTCTCTTCGCCGTGCTCGCTTTTTTGCGCGATCGTTTGCGCGTTGTAATTGAAGAGGCAACTGGACGGTGTGTTACATTAATGATCTCCGCTGGTACATTTATGGCTTATCTGATCTGAAAAATTAATCGATAGTCGCAACATGATCAGTAGATTAATTCGCCAACTGATCTAATTTTTCACGGCATAGAGGCAATTAAAATTATTTAAAATCGCGTCGTGCTATCTCTTTACGCACTAGTTAATTATTGCGGATGATTAAAGTAGAGGCTATGAGTCTTTGCACACAAACACGTTTCTCTCTTTTAAGTATTTAGCATCTTCGTTGTGATTTTTTCTCTCTTCCGTGATCCCGTTAATATCTTTGTATCCTTCTTTATATCGTTATTAATGCTATCTTATTAACCCTAGATATACACACTGGGATCCTCGGGACCCTAGCGAAACTTTCTCGGTTTGGCAGTTCTGAAATTGGAAGGGGAGGGGTTTGAGATATTGACGTAAAAAAAGTTTGGGATCTCCTCAGTAGAAAGACGTGTTGACGCGCGGCAGTTGTCGTTCAACAATCGAGCAGTGAATAGTTGAAGTGAGCGTGGGGTCCCCAGGACTGCTTGCCGTTTTGTTAAAAAATTAAAATATCGGATCGCCAAATTTTTTTGTTACTATTTCAAGTATGCCCTTTCAGAATTTTTAAGGATTTTTCAAATCGGTCTGTAAACAAAAGAGATATAATTTTTTGAAAAAAGGTGCTAAATCGAGATTTTTTCGCGTTTTTGAACTTTTCTTTTTCTTTGAACTCGTAATATCTTGGAGCTGTTTAATTCTATCCACTTTTAAACATTATGGGCTTGTTTCGTGGTCGATTCTCTATCGATTGAAAAAAAAAATAATTGAAATATATCCATTTTTACTAGAGTTACAGTAATAAATATGGATGGGGATCCCAGGGTGTATACGACGTCGTTAAAAAAACAGTGTTTATACCTATGGTTAATGCTTATCTATGCTTATCGTGTATTATCTTTCTCCATCTTCTTTACGTAGTACTCTGAGAGGATTTTAGTTTAGTACGTAAGCAATGTATATATGTGTGTATACATATAGATATACTTATATAATATGTATATATAGTATTATCGACATATGTACACATATACACATCATACAGTTAGGAAACAAGAGGCATGTCACAACTGTTCGGAATCGATTTGATTCTCCTTGAAGTGTAGAACACAAATTACGTTTATTACGTTTTTATTATTTTATAATTGTATATTAGATTTTTCCAAGAATATAATATTTTGCAAAACCCTCATTATTTATTTTTATAAAATTAACCTTTTTTACAAATAAAAATTAGAGATAATTTTATGTTATATTTATTCATATATTTATATATTATAATAAAAGGTTTTTATATATTAAAAAGATATTTTACAATTTATAAAAACAATTTATATTTTACAATTTATATTAGACATTTTGAAAAATATTAGATTTTTATAAAATCTAAATACACAGTTATAAATTACATTAAAAATAGTAAAAGATTTTTCTACACAATTTTTTGTACAATACCTTACCATTCGGTAATAATTGTTTAATGTCTCTTGTCAGTTGTTCTTTTTTCTTTTATTTCTCTTTTATAATGAATAAAAGAGAGTGTGGAAAACTTGAAATATCTTATATATATATCTCCTCTACTCTTTTTTCTTTCTTTTGTCTGCTTCGTCTTTTCCATTTACACTTCAATGAACGTACACACTAACTTATCACGCGCGTCGTCGTCATCAGCATCACGTGGGTGTCACGCACTCAATCAGATCTTTTTTTATACGTCTTTTATGTGCCTTTCATACGGTATTTTTACGCATCTTTTAACGCACATCTCATTGCACATACATCAACTATTAAATATTAAATGATGCATATCTATCATTTTTAATTACACGCTGCTGAAATAGAAGAAAAAGCATTGAATATTAATCAATAATTTTTCTGTAAACGCATGATTGATATGTTTAGTAAGAAATTTTAGTGTTTAAGCTAGTTTGACAAATATCTAATGGAAAAATATATAAAAATCTGAAGAAATTTAACTAATATTATCGAAATGGTAGGATATTATATTAAAAAAGTGTAAATAAATCTTTTATGATTTTTAATGTAATTTATAACTGTGCATTTAGATTTTCTAAAAATTTAATACTTTTCAAAATATCTATAAAATAAATTGTTTTCGGGATTATACGATTTTTTGCAAGTCGGAGCTATGCATCAAGTAAAATCTAAGCGAAACAATTTAGCTTAAAGAGAGAACATGCATATTCTCTTTTATATTACTTCTACCTCGCCGAAGATGAACCGATTTATTTCCGACTGTAATAATGTATCTCGCATATAGTAATCAGTAGTGAGTAATCGACTGATTAAAAAGCTGAGGAGAATAATCGGGTATCAGCAGTTTTAATTTAGCAGTAAAATAAAAAGATGTTAATGTCAGAGCAATGCCATTTAATTTTTTTATTTACCTACTTTGATTACCTTCTCAGACGTTAAATTAATAATTAAATTTGAATTCTTTTTTATTGTTATGCAAATATAATATCAATTTAAATTTATAACATAATTTCGAATTTTTTAAAAATTTATTGTCATGTAATATATGTATTTCGACGAAAATAAATTTTGAAAAGAGTTGAATTTTGAATCAGCAGAATTTCTTTTGTAAGTTTGATGTCTTGGAATTAAATTCTCCGTAACATTAGAATCGATTTTTGCGAATATTGTAATCGTTTTAATATTGTGTGAAAGCCATTTTTATTACCTTTCATCGGCTCCTCAGCTCTTATCGCGCCATCAGAAATTCTTTCTGTGATTAAAAAGCATCTTCATTCATCATCTTCGTTATAAAGTAGAGGCATTAATGACGTTAAGTGTGCGCACTCTGCGAGTCGTTAAGGAGCTGCGTGCACGAGTTCGCGAGACGTCGTCGCCGACTCTTTTTCGGTGCTCCGATTGAGACCTCGATTTCGCCAATTAGAGGTGAAATGCCCGCATTACGTCGATTAACCGGCGGCATCTTAACGAGTTTCACGGCCGATTATTAAAAGCCGATAGCACGTTGAGAAGACGACCGGTCCGTGATATCAGGCGCGTTCATATGGGAAGCCGCAGTTTGTAATTACCCTGCCGGACGTGCGCGTATGTGTGAGCCAATGTACAGGCAATTATGTCACACTTCGGTCCCGATATTACTTTTCAATTTGATATTGCCAACGCCGATGGACGTGTACCCGGCTACTTTGACGCTCCGGTCGTATATCAGGCTTTTTTTGCACTGAGTACCAATTAACATGTATCTGTGTGTGCGCGCGCGGATGACCATGATTAGCCGGTTAAAGTGCCACGTTGCGGATATTGAAATCGCACTTTAGACGATACGGAAAAAAAACAGCAAATGCATTATTTGCATCCGCATTATTATATATAGCATAAAAAGAAGTTCGCGTCGATTTATTTTACAGTTTTATCAATGTATCGAGTTTATAGATGCTTACTGTAACATTAAATAAGTAAATATATTTGTTTTATATACGTCTGGAAAGTGGCCAAGCATGACAAAGCCATAAAACGTTTACATGTGATTTTAGATCAAATGTAAAACGCGGTTTCAAAATATATAATTTTATTTCTGATAACATCTCGTATATGCGAGTATTTTTTAAATATAACTTAGAGATTCTTTTTTTAAAGCAATTCTCTTTCTCCTTTAAACTATCATGGTTCTGTACGAAGTGAAGAAATGTACGTACGATCGATCAGCCGGCCTGATGCAATTCAAACGGCTTTACAGTATACCGTTGTACGGGGAGATTTTCGTACGCGCCGCGAGAGATCTCGTACCGGTCCGAGAATATCGGGAGCGCGTGAGGGTCATTAGTTATCCAGCATTATGGCCGAGGAACGATTCGAATCAATTTGGAGGTTCGTAACCCCGACTGCGGGGGGTCCTGGCTGGTCCGCTTCATATATCACCGTGGCCAGTGGTCGAAAGGCGGCGGGCAAACGGTAGGGAGGAATTCTCTCTCTCTCTCTCAGATTTCGGTCGTTACGTGCCGTTAAAAAAAAAAAGAAAATATCACGCGCGACCGTGCCTTTTTGTCGGCTCAATTGGATCGCGTGCGACTTTACACCGTCGAATATGCGATGAGACACATTCGCGTTTTATATATTCGGCCTTACGGCGTCATCGTGACCGAGTGTGATATCGCGCCAAGTATTGTATATCGTGTCGCAGATGCCGGAAATCGATCAGAGGGACGAACGTGCGACGCCGGAATGTTGGGCAATTTTTCGCGCGAATAGCTCCGCAAGCACGAATATCTTATACCTGATTTGTTGTACCGTCGAAAAGATCTACAGTGATATACGGCGAAACCGCGTGACGGAATAAAGACGGGCGATAAATTTTCAAATTTGACCGTAAAAAATTATTTACATATGAATTTTTCAATTCGCACGACGGTAATGAGATTATTTGTTTGAGATTCGAGCGAAACACAGAGAAAAAAAGCATCGCTTTGATAACGCTAATTACATTATATTTATGTTCAAAAACAATGTCATATGAAAAGATTATTTCAACAGTTTATCCCATGTTTTTTTACGCTCCGATTATAATTTATAATATTACAAAACTCGTCCTCATTCAAATAGTATTCTCTTTTATATAAAGAGAGATTTTTCTAAAAAAAAAATAAATATGGAAATCCGGGGAGCAAACTATTTCGATCATCTCTTTATGCTTTATGATTTTTTGACTCGACGTCACTGGCGTTTTAATTTAATTCTGCCGTTAGAGCTGTTCGCCGTGGCGAACGAGGGCCCGCGTACGACCATTTCGTACTCCTTCCTCTCGCCGGCATTTTGTCACGCGAGCAACAATCCAATCGATAAACAAATATAAACGAGCACGAGCGCCGGCGGATGGTTGTCAGCGAAACGCACGAGCAGGTTCTAGGCCGGGGGAATAAAAAATATATATATACATACATATATTGCGTATCTATATATATAACGTGCGCGCGCGCGTGAGAGGGAGTCGTTGCGCGTATAGAACTTTTAATTTGCAAAAAGCACAATGCCGAACCATAGTTTCGATGACTCGTATTTCTAGACAAATGTGCCCGCCGGCATTTCGACGAGTTGTTTTTTGTAACTTGCACTGTTATTTGTTTGCTCTACAGTAGTTTGCAAACAAGCTCCCCCGCGCCTCTGTTTTTCACTCGTTTCCTCTATACGTGTCCGCCAATAAATTTTTATACCTAGATAGAAACAGCCACGCGTTCTCGGTCTCGGTGAAAATCGAAGTTTCGTACTTATCTTGGCAAGTAACCGAATATAATGCGATTGAAGTTCAAGTCTGATATTTTTCGTGACGCTTCTAACTGACTTTTTGAACTTCATCGATCGAACCCGGGCGGAGTAAAGTAAATATTTTCCGCTGATGCAGCCTCAGCTCATATTTAATTGGTTCGCATCTACTGTGTGCTGGGAATGAAACAGATATGCCCGTATCTGTTTGTGAACAGGGGGTTTGCAAAAGGAGTCTCATAAAATACCGGGCGATGCCATTAATAACACGAGACGAGAAATGCTTTGTGGCCGCTAGCACGCAGTCGGCTTCAACGATTCGCCGCATCGAGTGTTTATATTTTATGCATGTACGTTCTTTTACGCGCGCAGCATTTACGCTGGATATTTTATAATATAGCGTCGGAAATTCGAGTTTTCCCTCCCGGAACGGTCGTCATGAGGTATCATCAAATTTTTTAAATATTCACGAATATCCGATCGCGTAATAGAACCAATTTCTAAATTGCGGAAATTTGCGAAATATTCACGTTTTCCAAAAATATATGTGTATAAGATATTTTAGCAGTTAGAGAAAGAAAGAGAAAAAAATATAAAAAATTTATATTAAAAATATAATTTATATTAAAAAATATATTTATATACATATATTTTATTATATTATCAAATGTTATAATTTTAGAGAAATTATATTTGTCCCTCAAAACTCTAAGCGTCACCTGCATCATGTTTTGGCCGAGCAGACTTTAGATCCAATTATAGATGCCGACAGGTAGACAGGTATCCTATATGAAACACAATTCTTCTCTCCCTTGGAGTTTCTCTTTTCTTGCGATTTTATGATGGTAACACCCCCGTGTATTTGTTATAGCTGCGCTTTTTATAATGATTTTTTGACTCCTTAAGTATTAATGTTTTAGAGATTCAATTATAGATTTTAACCGTGGGTCTACCACGGAAAAACGGAAGAGATGCATCGATCTATGCATCAGATGCATCTCGATTCTCATGAAAATCCTATAATTCTTACAATAATTCTTATTATAATAATACGTCACTTTTTCTATACTATGTTACTTTTTAAATAGGATAAATATATGTAAATATTTTGAATAATTAGAATAACAGAATTTACTTACAAATATTATTTATTTTGCAAAATTTCAAGCCAGTAAAATTGTAAATAAATAGGTATATAATTATTTTATACGTGTGTTTATATTTCTTTCCTCATATCGAACACAATCTTTGATGAATAAAGTTTAGCATCAGATGTTTATCAAATTCGACCGTATTTACCGATAATATCATGACGCCAAATAAAGGTGTAAACATTCGACAGCGTTCAACGAGCCTCGTACGAATCCTCAATGAACTGCGTAAATAATAATCGGAATACCGGAATAATTAGCGGAATAATTAATCACAGTTAATTTAGCGTGAATCGTGTAGACTCTCTCCTCACGCTCCATGGATCGCCGTCGCGAATTACTGTCGCCTTTAAAAATAAACGCGCTACATGTCCCGGCCAACAAGTAACGTATTCGGTGGCAACGATTTTTTTTATCGCTCCACGACACGGTCGGTTTCTCGTCGTTTTTCTCTCGATCCGGAATACCGGGGATCGCGCATAACGGATGACGATAAAAATGCGCCGTACGCGCTCGCGCGCCGATAATCGCCATGACAAAATAACAAACAGCTCAATTAGACGCATCGTAAAATGCAAATGTATGCGCGTGCCGCTTCCGAACGTGCTAGGCGAGCTTTTCTTGTACACACGCGTTTACGTACGTGTGCCATGCGTGCGTGCGTGTGCGTGCGCGACCGCGTCTCGACCGTGCGCGCGCGCGGATACGAGGAGCATAAGTAGAAAAGTCGTCCGTCCGGAACCGAACGGACGTAATAACTTTAATTGTTAATTAACGCTAGCTTTGCGTCGGCCGCGCCGTGGAGCGCCCTCGAATATTACCCTCGACAGACCGACCCTTTGTTCTTTGTCTTCGAAACTCTTTGCAGATTTCGAATGCGCGCGCGCTCTCTCTCTCTCTCTCTCTCTCTCTCTCTCTCTCTCTCTCTCTCTCTCTCTCTCTCTCTCTCTCCTAGACTTCGTCGACTGCGTTTCGTCGCGAGATAATTAATACCGTTGAATTTAATTACACCGGCCCCGCAATACGTTTATGGCGGATGTTTGTGTTTTTAATTAGTGCAACCCCGCTCATCGTGTACACTAAGATACGGCGCGTCGCACACACGCGTCGTGCATTTTTAATATAATTCGCGCAGCTTCGTATGCGTATACACTTGTATCCCGCTCTTTTTATCGAATCTTACACGTGTCCTTATAGCCTTAATTCGTATCAACTTGTCGATACGTATTTATTGAGATTTATCGAGGTTTGAGGATTATAAACGAAACTAAAATTTAAAATTCAACCGATCGGATAACTTTAATCCTAATCCATTTTGTTTTAGAAATTATTTAAATTCTAATCTTCACTTCGCAATATCTTCAATTTCCACTTTTTATACTTTACCATGAGACATTTTTTGGTCGAAATTCACCGAACGAGCGCAAAATTTTGCTTGGCCTCTTCGACACGTACTTAAAAGGGCTCCCTTTTAACGAGAGAAGAACTGAGTACTAAGCAGCTCTCTCCTTATTGTCATGCTGTCACGAAGCAGTCACTTTTTGTTACTTCTTCTCGAGATTACAAGAGCGCGCTTAATATTGTCGTTTTCTTCCCCGCCGACATCCTGCAGCCTGTTGTCATTTAATAATAAAAAAAGAGAGAGGAGCTTCCTTAATCTTTATTGTCGGCTGAATGTTCCCTTATGCGACATTGAAGTATTATACTATAAAATGTAGTTTATCAATGAAACCAGTTACAGCCTTTTATCCGTGACACAAAAATTTTTCGCACCATCCGGCGTCCAAGTGACGCGAATCGGTGACAATATGCAATAAATTGGCAACCGATGTCCTCCCATTGTCGCAATTTGCTGCCGTGAATGAATCGATTCGTAATCGATCGCGCATGCATTGACGTATCGCAGTGTAAGCCAGAGTGTAAGAAGCTATCGCATAAATAGGATTTGTCAAATGGTCCGACGTAAAAAGAGGCCGATCGTGCAGGACTCCTGCAACGGCGGCTCTTTGTGTGAACTCAATAGTCCATTCATCATCCTGGCTACTCGATCAACGCCTAGTACGCGCCATTTTCATGAAGAAAATGGCGAAGAGAGTGCGGATTACGTCGCCCGGTCAGACCTTCTACAACGTCAACTTATCACTTGATAATAACGTGTCTTACAAGGATATGCATAAGATAATATATATGATTATGTACATAAGATAAAAATACGGAAATTGGAATAGATTAGTGTTATGTTAAAATACGTTGGAATTATAATTATTTCTTTTCTACGGAATTTAGTAAACCGAAATAAAATTTTATTGAATATGAGACAAATTGTTTGAAAGTGATAACAAGACAATCATTTTCTTCAAATATTAATATATAAATTATATTCTTTTTATTTCTTATAAACGGAAGGTCGTTTGTTTGGCCGTTTTCAGAAACGTAGAATGATTTATAATCCCAGTTTAATCTTTGCGCGAAATGAAATTCGTAATCTTTCTTCACACGGATGTCTTTTTCCTCGCGCTGTATGGAAGAACGTCGCGATTTCTTTTCTTCGCATCTCTCGTAACTTTAATGATGGTACGAGATAGAAAATACTAAGAGAGAGACCCGCGGAAGAAGATAGACTGACTCCTCTTCAGAGATTCTCGTCACATTCGAAGCTCCTTCGCAACTCACTTTGCTCTCGGAATTGCTTTCATTTGAGTGGTGGTAGTGAACGTTTGAGCACAACGGATGGCACATTTTAGATAATCTCACGATTTTATTACATTTTCCTCACGATTGCCCAAAACCGCCAATTCGGAACAGTAGGAAAAACTGTTACAAATCTAACTAAACTTTACTTTATACAATTTCATAAATTTCTATTTTTTGAAACGCAGATATTTTTCTTCGTAAATGATTTATCTTTTTTTATTTATTTTGAAAGTCTTTTTAGTGTCATAAAATTCAAGCTGAAATTTATAAGAATTTATAAATAAACTAACATAGAGAAATTATAAATGAATTAAATGTATAAATTAATTTTACAAACTTATTTCTCGAAACGAATATTTGTATATTCCGAGTAATGATTCATATAAGTCTTTTTAGTGTCATAAAAGTCAGGCTTAAATTCATGAGAGTTTACGTATCAAAATTCCAAGTTCATTACAGAAATTACGCTTCGACGATAAGATAGGATGATTTGTGTTGAAGAAGTATCAGCAACTTTCGGAAGTATCGAACGGCCGGCCGGGCGTATTAAGATCGCATTTGGCGCCGGATCGCTATATCCTGATGGATCGCTTGTCGATTACGTGGTCTAATCCGGGCTCGCATGACTACGACAATCCGGGCTCGCCGCGGGGAAATAATTTGTCATTCCGGTCTCGTTCCGTGATCCTCCACCTCTAAGATTTCGGCAATCGGCTCGGCACGTCGTAAACATTCGCTTTTCGTGCCTCGCGATACGGCGATACATCTTCCTCATGGGCAACACACCGCCGTCCTGCTCACGTCACTGTATTACGCCGAGGGTATATATATATAGTATCTCGTAAACAAAATGGGTATGAAAAAACAAATACCGAATAAAAATCGCACGACACAATGTGTCGCGCATGGATGATGAATCACGCGGCCCCTTTCAGCCGCTTTCTTGAGAAACTTTTGGTATCCAATATCCTCACGTTCCTAAAGACTCATTTTCACGTGCCAGCGCGTTAAAACTTTTGTCGTGACATTGGACCTATAGATATACGTTGTTATGCGAACCTGAGTCTCTGATCTTCGCGTTACTACGAGAAATATGGTCAACTCCGCACGACAGCTTGTGGATCATCAAAACTTTGTAAACGGGCGCGAGGATGTAAGACTCATCTTTATCGCGTGCTAAGCTATTGCAATTTGCATAGTGCTGGAGCGTTTTAGCAGATTACATTTTCCAACATATCGTCCATGTAATAGAAGAAAAAAAAAATACGATCGCACGAAATATTGTTAGACAATTAGGTATTAAAGGAACGTTTACGTTCGTATTTTTATTTATTTTCAGGCATATGGTAATGATTTCCATACGCTCCATTAACGTGCGGGCGCGCGTGCGTGCATGCATGCATGCGTGCGTGCGTTTCGTTCCCGTTTCGATGCGTCTCGCGCATTGAGAGATGTCGACTCTCGATACGGCGAGTATTATATGAGCACGCGGACGGCCACGAAGACGCCGCGCCGGCCGTTTCCGAATGCAGAATGCGACTGCCGCACGTGTGTCGACTCAGATCTCGAAGTTCGGCTACCCGGAAGGACAAGTCGCCCTTTGAGGTCTGAGCTCGGAGAGGAGGGATCGCGTCTCCTCGCTTACTCCGCGATATTCTTGAAAGCTGCAACGCGCGCGAAAAGGACGAACGGGCAGCTTGCCGGACCGACGTGTGATTAAGTTTAATTTTGAGCCACGCGGAGGAGATGCCGAAATCAACTTTCTCGCGTTCAAGTTTGTTGCTCCCTTCGCTCGCAGACGTGCCCGCAAGTTGCGAAGTCTATTCTTTTTGCTCTTCTTTTGCTGAACGTCGCAAAGCCTCGCTTGTTATTTTTCCGAAATTTACCAAGTTAAGTTTCCGAGCATAAGTTTCCATGCGCGACATATTTTTTCATTTTTCAATGAGCATATATGCAGCGTCTTATCATCTGATATTATTAGATGGACTTGCATGAATTTTTTAATTTGTAAATGTGTATTTAAAAGAATTTCTCCTTTTCTGTTGAATAACTTGTGTTGATTTATGATCCTCTTCTTGACCAAAGCTTTATCCAATTCATATTAAGGGGGTATTCTAGTCTAGCGGATCGCAAAAATCGATTTTTCTTTTTTTACATATTTTGCAAGTATTTGATATGGAAAATATGTCTGCAAAAGGATTTAGCCCGATTCTTAAAATTAATAAAGTTATAGACCAGTATTCATAGTCGATTCTTATATTTAAGATCATCTTAAATATAGTTTTAAGATGTTACAAGCTAATAACAGAGTCGTATTAGCATCTTAAAACATTACTTAAGACGGCCTTAAAATAAAAACCGACTTATGAATACCGGCCACAGCACTTGATAGAGAGCGGTCTCAATTTATGCAATCAGTATAAAAAACTTTAAACGTTTTTCTCGAAACCATGTTTTTCCAATTGGTACCCATGATATCTCAAAAATCAATTGACTAATCAATTCGGGCTTTTGCACACATCTTCAGCATATGCGTGGCTATAGCCCCTATACCTCGATCAAATCGAAATATGTCTTTTTTTAATTTTTACAAAAAATGGCAAAAATCTAAACTTAATTTTCAAAATGATGTCAGTTTTTCAATTTTTAGTATTTTTTTAATGATATGGTACCAGCTAGAGCTAAACTCATACTAATTAAGAATTTCTTTGATTTTTTTGTTTTAAATGAGCAGAACAACCGGAATTATGGATACCGTGGACCAATCTTTTTTTTTCATGACCTTAGTATATATTGTATACACGGAGAGAATTTTTTTTTAAATTTACCCTGCAAATCATGTTAATTATGGGACAATATAGTAT
>NW_012026847.1:841111-846775 GCF_000956235.1 Wasmannia auropunctata | reverse complement strand
ATACAAATATTTTGAAACATACTTCAAATATGTATAAATATGTAGGAAAAAACCTCGTCCCAAAAAACTTTATATTTTCTTTTAAAAAAATTCGCAAAAATAGCATAAAAATTTGGTCTCTAAACTAGAATACCCCCTTCATAACAGATACACGGAAAGAACAATTTTGCTGGATTCAGAAAATAATTTTTGTTCAATAATCAAAATAATTTTGTGCAAAAGTCAAAATGATAGATAGAATATCAAAACGTTTTATAGCAATGCTTATCAGTTTTAACATTCCAACAAATTATTTTGATGGTTCAACAAAAAATTATTTTCAGATCTGTATCCAGCAAAATTTTTATACTTTTCTAGGATCTATAGTCAGTCTAATCAGATAATAATTTTTTCATGCTACTTAACATGTATGTAATAATATTATAATAACTCTAACATGAAAATAAACCAGCGCAAGTTCCTTGATAAAAAAGGAAATTCTCTTTCAAATAGATATTTACAAAATCGTTCTTTCCGCTTTTTCTTATTCGTCAACAAGCGCATACATTACGGAAAGAAGAATCATGCACTGAGAAAAAAAATTTGTTGAAAAACGCAAAATTTGTTTCATCTTACCAAAATATTTAGTCCGATACGATCAACTAAACGTTACTACGATGGCACAAAATAATTTGTTACTATTATAAACAAAATACTATTTTTTAACTAAACTATTTTGTTTTAATAAAAAATCGTATTTAACTCAACCGTTCGATTAAAAATACATACTGTTTATTATCTCCATCAGCATCGTTTAGTCAGTTTAATATTTGGAATTTGAACAAATAAGTATATTACTTGGATAACTAAATAGAATGCAAACACAAATAAATACCATTAGTACGTATATTTCGAACAAAATGATTTAATTGAGTTGATTTAGTTAATTCTTGATTAAAAAATTTTGATGGTTGACATGAATGAATTATACTTTTCTTTATGCAACTAAAGAATTGTACAATCTTCGTACAATTAATTTTTTGTGTGTGTAAATGCTGCCGGATCGGGATCGGAAATCGAGTATTCTCATGCGCGCACGTATCTTCCCTCGAGTGCTATTAAAGTCGACGATTCGCCAATTAGAAATCTCGCGTACATACATCAGCGGCACACGAGGCAGCGTACGTGCCGCCGCAGTTACCACTGTTACTACTGCCATTATGTGCCGCTACTACTATTACTCGGCTTGTTATTTCGATAGTCACGCGAGAGAGCTCCTCCTGCTCGTTTCGTTCGAGTTATACCCGCATCCACTTTGCATCGCGAGCGTATATACCGTATATACGCATTCTCTGCGTATCGAAGAAAGACGCATCGCTCGTAACTCACAATGGCCCGCGTATGACAATCTAATAGAAAAGATCCGTTCATTAGCTCTTTAAAGCGGCTTTAAAAAGTCAAAGTAAAAATTTCTTTCCTTTTCTCTATGCACTAATTTAGCGATTCAGAAGTTTTCGCGTGATTCCGAAAAGCGTTTACTTATTTGAATTAAAGAGTTAGAAAATGCTCAATATTTTTTAAATTGTAGCAAAATTATTGCTTTAATTATTAATTGAATTATTTTTTACAAAGCTTTTAACGTATTAATATCGTCTCTTATCTGCATCCAAATCTTAGTTTCTTTTTATTTAAAAGCATAAAAAATAACATTTAAGATAACGATATTTAATTGGCTAATGTACATCTTTGAAATTATAGGAAAATCATTGCTTTAGTTGCTAATCGGACTATTTTTTTTTTAACTTTTAATGTAATAATACTGCTCTTTATCGGCTTCTAAATCTTAGTTTCTTTTTTATTGACTTAAAAGCACCAAAAATAACATTAGAGATAACGGTAAATGTATTAGATTGGCATTTTAGGACAATTTAGTTTAATGGATTTGGATATAAGTAGATATAAGAGGCACATTTACGTTAATGGACTTTAATTTAACGTAATTTAGCTTGGCCCCTATGACCCTCCATGTAACTTTCGGTTCTCTTTTTTTTTCAAAATTACAGTAGTAACTGCGTTATATGTATATCTGTATGACCTGTTCGTCAGCTTTTTAATCATTGTTCTCTTCTATGTATGTGTATGCACCATGTAAGTATTGTTATATTTCTTTACGAGCTTTACTACAAAACTATAAAATTTTATCTCAACTGTCCTATCCAGTGAAAAATAGAGTATCTAAAAAATTTTTTGCGACATTGAATCTAGCTCGCTGTAACGTTTCACAATTCTAACTGGATCTCAACATTTCTTCTCGTTCACATAAAAATGTCACGTTTTCATATAACTATGACGTCAAACGAAAGATGATTAGTAGTGAATAAAAAACAGAAATTAAGTGCATTTAAATGAGAGAAAAAGGGAGAGAGAGAGAGAGAGAGAGAGAGAGAGAGAGAGAGAGAGAGAGAGAGAGGGTGTGTGCATTATACGAGCGAGAGAAAATCTACAAAAGAATAAAGGGGATAGCGTTGCAGAGGGGCTAAAGTTCGGTCTAATATACTGGTGAGATAGAATAAATAGTGTTCCCCGAGTTCCATTGGACTCCCACACGTATTTGGAACCAAAGGCGGGGATAAATCCATTTTCTGCGACCGTGGAATACAATATAAGCGCTCTCTGACAGACAGTTCGTCCCCTCGAGCTGAGTTTTTGCCGTTCTCCGCTCTCGCTCCTTCTCGTTCTGACCCTCCGTTTACTCGCGTTGGAACTTTCGGCTAAGTTGGAAAAGTCATGTAGAATAATACGGTTGACGTTCTTATTACGTGCCTGGATACTATGAAATTAGAACTGCGAAGATGGAATTATTTAGATGTCGTTCGCTCAACATACTCATATCTTATGTACGCTAACTTTCTGTTCATGTATACACTGTAACTCTATAGTGTCAACCTAATTTGAGTCGCCATTGTTTCTACTCATTGTCAGTATATATCGTTTTAACTAAAACAATGCATGGAAAGAACAATTTTGCTGAATCCAGATCTGAAAATAATTTTTGTTTAATAATCAAAATAATTTTGTGCGAAAGTCAAAGTGATTGCTACAAGATCATAACGTTTTATAGCAATGCTTCTCACAATCAGTTTTAACATTTTAACAAATTATTTTGATGATTCAACAAAAAATTATTTTTAGATCTGTTTTTAGCAAAATTTGTAAACCTTTCAACAAAATCGTTCTTTTTGTTAAAATAGTTTAAATTTATAGTCAAAATTTTGGATTAAATTTGACACTACATATTTAACAGTGTAGGTTTATATACATACGTATATAATTACGTAATTAGAAAAATTCAGTCATTTAACCCATTATTTTTATATAATTAGATACTCGCTATTTTTCTTTCTCAACTTTTCTTTCAATTCATTATTATGATATACAGATAATATTAACTTGGAGTTAGTATTTCATTCCCTCCGTCTTAAAATAATCGAGAACACCGTGTATTTATTAAGATCAAATTAATCGCACCATGCAATCGTGCTACGTGAATTACATCGTAATTTCTCACCGGTATACTTTCGCGATAATATCGCGCCTCGTGAAAACGTGGGTTAATTTGTGGAGCGCGCATTACGTAACAAAGTTGGCGAAAAATATTCGCGCAGGTGAAAAATATCGCGGAGTCGACGCGTCGAAGAGTGGCACCCTGTACTTAAATCGTTTCTCTTCCGGCTCGTGTTCGTTAAGGGGGAAAAAAATGATGCGTTTCTTTCACATCGCGACGGACGCGAATCGAGAGCCGGGCGGCGCGCCTCGCTTTTTATGCCGTTTCGCCATATCGGAAATTAAGGTATGCGCATATGTTCGAGGAGGAGTCACTGGTGGAAGCTGTATACCGGTAAACACGTAGTAACGAGGCTTCCGCTTCAACTCGACCTCCCCGGGACAAGATAGACGGCGGGAGGGATGGTCGGGCGATATTCAACGGCGCCTATTTATACTTGGGGCAGGGGGCGGGGGAGGGGAGGGCGAAATAAGTGAATAAATTTAATGGCGCCCTCGGTTATTCCATTACTTCGGGCGCCGATAAAATTGCATAGAGATACGGATACCGTGGACAACTTCTCCGCCACAATTTCACGCAAATATTCCGCATACTAATGTACAGCGAAATACGCGACGACGAAAGGTAACTCCCCTCCTCCCTCTCTTTCTCCCTCCCCCCCCCGCGTGAAATTCAATTAAAGCGCGATCTATTTAATTTTGTAACGGGGTTGCGTTTTATCGACATTTTATACATATAACAATGAACATAACAATTTATATAACATTTTATATAACAATTAATATCACAATTGGGACATGTATTTGTGGAAATTAGAAAGATCTACATTCGTGTCGATATACAAACATTACAACTTTTAAATTTGAAATTTTATTCCAAACGGGTGTAATATAACGTGTGCAAATTGCATATTTTTCAAATAAAAATCACTGGATCGAGAAATCGTAAAAAGGAAGCGTAATTAATTGTGTTTGTAATGGACGGAAGCAGCAGCGGGGAGAGGGCAAAGAAAGGAGAGAGCCGGGACAGGGAGATACCGATATTTCTTAAGCGAACTCGCGCTGTCGTGGCGTGACGTTATCGCTTCATCGTGTAATATTGTAATTATACTGCTGCACGTCACGAAAGGCTCGGCGAGTTACCGAAAAAAAAATATATGTGCGGCCGCGATTCGTCCCGGTGAATGACGGTTACGTTATCCCAATCGTAGCCCCACATTTTAGAGTTTCGAGGACGTGCGTGACTTATCCGCTTTTCCTCTCGCGCGCGCATAAACCAGTATTACTCGAGCTTATTCCACTCGGGTTTATTGGATTTCGCGTGATTAACGCGGAAGTTAATTACGCGACGTTCTTCAAAAGAACACTCGGAAGTTTATGTTCTTATAATATGCATGAAAATCTACGCATTTGTATTTGAAATTATTCTAACTCTAACTCGGAATTTGCAATCATGTTTTAATATAAGTTTAAAGATATTTGTGTAATAATTAAAGAATTACAAAAACGATGATATTCATTTGTCATTTACTTGATGCATTATTTTAATTCTCGAAAATATACGAAATATTAGAAATAAAATACTTTTCATTTCTCAATGAATAATCAGTGCCAGAATTCAGTTTAATTTAATTTAATTTCGGCCCTGTATGCGTGCACGTTGCCAGAGCGATTTGGAGCGGCGGTAAAAATGCGCAAAAATGTCGCGTGCTCTTCACACATAATCGGACACATAATTTCAGTCTAGTTATATATGTATGTCAGACAATTATCGTCAAGGGATATATGGTGGCGCGCGATGCCCTTATTTGCATTCCGGTATTCTCTGGGAAATGCATAGTCCGAATGTGCGAACCAACAGAATCAGCGTGGCACAGAATTTTCGCAAAATTCGCAAATCCTATTCTTATAATAGTCCTCGAACGCTTCGTTTCCGGTATATGAATTTATACGAGAAGCGTAAAAAGATATTTTTATTTTTTTTCTACTCGTCTCCATATTTTTTCCACACGGAAAGAACAATTTTGCTCAATCCAGATCGGAAAATAATTTTTGTTCAATAATCAAAATTATTTTGTGCGAAAGTCAAAATGATTGCTAGAATATCAAAACGTTTTATAG
>NW_012026847.1:822118-840872 GCF_000956235.1 Wasmannia auropunctata | reverse complement strand
TGTGCTCTTCCGATCTATCAGTTTTGACATTCTAACAAATTATTTTGATGATTCAATAAAAAATTATTTTCAGATCTGTTTTTAGCAAAATTTTTAGACCTTTCAACAATATCGTTCTTTCCGTGCATCCATTACGCGTTGATACGAGAATAATGTATCTACATTTTCTCCGCGCGTCATCCGCCAACCACGGCAAACTAATCGTCTGGCATCCATCGATCCGTCTGTATATATCTGTCCGTCTATCTGAATCTCTTAATCACGCGACACACACCGCGTTTCTCCGCGCGCATTCACATGCGTCGTCCTCCGGGCGGCGTATAGCGCCGGCTTTATCTCAGATGGGAGATTGGCTTCGGACCGAGGCGTGTGTGTCGGGTTGACAATGTTATGGATCACCGGGGGGGTGCATATACGTGCGTGCGTGCGTGCGTGCGTTCATTCGTTCGTTCGTTCGTGCGTGCGTGCGTGCGTGCGTGCGTGCATGAGAATGTGCGTGCGTACATGCGTGCGGGCGGGTGGACGGGCGTGTAAGCATTCGTATAACGGTCCGGTTAGGTCCGGCCGGCCCCTCTTTCGTCCTTTCTTGAGCACGGCCGTCTCCTTTTGAGCCCAGTCCCTTGCGGAAGGTGGTCGCCGCCACTAGGTCAAACGGAACGAACACGACGCCATGTCGTCGTCGCTACTACAGACTGCTGGACCACCCTCCGGGTGGTCGCTCAGCCTCGGTTTTACATCGTGTAAAAGCACTTCGTAGCATTTATGGCTACACTTTTCACCTTCGGATAAGAAAACCAATTTAGAACGACATAAAGGATCTGTATAGTTCATAATATGACAGTATTATATTATATCCCTTCTTAAAAAATAACAATTCTTATTGTTACACGGAAATAACGATTTTACTGGAAGATCAAAAAAGAAATCTGAAAATAATTTTCGTTAGAACATCATCAAAATATTTTGTCGGAAACCCAAAGATAATAAGCATTGTTGTAAAAAGTTTTAATATTTTAGCAATCAGTTTGACTTTCGAACAAAATTAGTTTGATGTTACTCTAATAAAAATTATTTTCAGACTTTTTCTATCTGCCAGCAAAATTCTTCTTTCCGTGATTTTGCTGAATCCAGATCTGAAAATAATTTTTGTTCAATAATCATTAATCAAAATAATTTTACGCGAAAGTCAAAATGATTGCTAGAATATCAAAACGTTTTATAGCAATACTTATCATTTTTAACCGACAAATTATTTTGATGATTCAATAAAAAATTATTTTTAGATCTGTTTTTAGCAAAATTTTTAGACTTTTCAATTTAATTGTTCTTTCCATGTAGACATTCCTTATTATTATATTTTTGTTTTATTATAATCATATTTTTTTCCTCTATTATTATTGTCATTATTGTATCTCGCAATAATTTTTACTTCGTTCTTGTTGAGTATATACTCGATCTGCGACTTGTTGATTATTCAAACTCTCGAGTGCTCGCGATAAACTGCAACTACGAAACACAGATTGAAGCGCTCTCCGAGAGGATATTCTTTGCGCTCTTTATTAACCGCGAAGAGTCCGTCCCGCGTGCATTCGTAATGCTTCTCGCACATGTCAGTGCACTTTCATCGCATACGTTTGCTTGCTTCGTGCACGGTGCTGTGTCCTTAAACAGTGTTTGCGTGCTCCCACGTGCACTTGTACGGCCGCGTGCTTCTTCTCTCCCTTCCTTCCGTCCACGCCATTGTTATATCGCTTGCTAACACGACATTAATACATTGGGGAAGAGTTATGAGGCGGCGACATGCTCAATTCGGAGCAGGAACTTTTTAGGACTTTGAAAAATCACCCCTGTACGCTAAAAGCGCGAGAGATTAAAATTAAATCGGAGGGCACTCCCCCAACGCCGGTGGTTGAAACCACCGTATTCGTCGCCATTTGTCCTTGTCCCGCGTGTGCGTGTCGGTGCGATTTTTCGCCAATAATTAAGCGCCATTAAATTCCACCGACGTCAATCAGTTTACTGCATTACGTTATCGGCATTTTACCTTTAAAATCCCGTATACGGGCGCGAACGAAAATCATTTACGGCCTTGCTTTATTATAACGTACGATAGGAAACAAAGTTTGCACGCAGCTTATTAATAAAAATGTCTTTTAAAAAATTCAACGATTTTATTGAATCTTATGCATTGTGATACACGGAATATGTAAAAAAATTACGCTGAATTTTTCATTGAAATTCAATCAATTGTCCTATATCATAAATTTTTAATTCATATAAAATATAACTTTTACGTTATCAATTTTTAACTTATAATATAATAATAATTCTATATCAAATTAAAAATTTATAATATAAAATGTATAATTATATCTGAAATTAAAACTTTACTATCATTAATTTAATTCGAAAGAAATTTTTAATTATGTTTAGCTTTAAAAAAAGAAATATTAACTGTCGATTTTAATATGATTATCTCGATGCCAATCGCTTCAATAAGGTTTTTCTCTGGCATTTCTACACGGAAAGAACGATTTTGTTGAAAGGTCTACAAATTTTGCCGAATATAGATCTGAAAATTAATTCTTGTGGATTCATAAAAAAATTTTGTTGGAATGTTAAAAATAATAAGCATTGCTATAAAATGTTTTGATAGTTTAGCAATTATTTTGAGTTTCCAACAAAATTATTTGGATCATTGAACCAAAATTATTTTCAGATCTGGATCCAGCAAAATTGTTCTTTTCGTGTATATAAAGAAGACGCTTGGCATAACTCTCGGCATGCCTTGTGCAACATCGGGCCACTTGTCCGCCGATGTTCGATCAGCCTCGATGTAAACGTGTTCCCTCTCTGCGAAATAAACATTCGCGTATCGATACCTTTGAAAATTGCACTCGCACGCATTTTATTTCCGAACGTTCGGCGCGTTTTCGAACGATTCGAGGGTGCAGGGCTTCGCGGACGCTCTTTTTACATGCACTCGCCAGCCTGAAGCAGAAGGTTTTTGACGGAACGCGGTAGAGTCGTTTGGAATTTAATTACGGCATCGCGCACACGGGGCGGCTTTTCGGGTGAGTGACCCGACCGAATTTACCGGCGTATTCGCGGTTAAGCCGAAATTGCCACCATCCACGTGCGCGAACGCGCGGACCGACGCGCGAACCGATAATTGAAATGCACTTTTCCGTCGTGGACGGCAGGACACTGTATTTAACCGCTGATTTTTTCCCGCCGGAATAACAATCCTCTCCGACCTCTATACTCGCCTTCCCTCTCTTTTTCTCTGGCGACAGGTTGGAAACGACTATCGCGCGAATTCAAATCGACGGATTCTTCCGCACGATCAATCCGTTTTTACTCTGTTTTACTATTCGCTTCGTGCAAAAATTTACTCTGCTCAACCGTTTCCGGCTCGAAGGTTTAAATTGGCATCACGCCTCTAGCATGCTAATTCGTATGATGTAAGATGTAAGATCTTTTTTTAAAATTCTCGGAAGTTTTAAAAGGCTTGACTGTTTCCTACAACTTGTTGAAGATATCCCTCTAATTATTTATGCTGTAAGTGAATTACGTAAAATACAATAAATATCTGTAATTTTAGCGCAAAATTATAATTCATATAACCAGTGAGTTTTTAAAGATTGATAACTGCAAATGTACACTTAAATGATTTAATTTATACAAGTTTTACTTTATATTCAAGCACACGTATAAATATTATTTTATTTGCTGTATACATACATATATATATATATATATATATATCGATTAAGCTTTATTGTCTTCCGATATAACTTAAAACTTGACTATTTTTTAATAATAATTTCAAACAAGATTGATATATGTATACAACAAATTATAAAAGAGAAAAAGAAACAAATTCGGCTGATGTTGAGTTGATTGAGGCTGGATGTTGGTTACGCATAAATTGGTCGCCAATAATATTTTTAATGTTTAAATCTTTAAATTTTAGCTACCGTAAACGTATTAAATTGATTTTCAATTTGATGAGTTTAAGATGTAGCAAGAATTAAACACTGTAAAGAATTTATTATAATTTAATATGTGACTACGTTTATACGTTACTCTTATGCCTATTTTCACCAATATAGATTAACTTTAATCTCGGTTCAACTTTCCCTTCATCCTTTTCCAGTTCTAGAAATTAGAAAAAGATGAAGAATAAGTTAATCCGAGGTTATATCGAGATTAAAATTAATCTTCATTGGTGGAAACGACATTTAATCACGTTTAATAACATCTATAGTTATGAAACTGGCCAATCACAATTATTTTATTCCTCAGAGGAATAGCTATGATTAGATTAATAACTGCAGATTAAAAATGACGTGTAAACATAGTCTGTGATATTATTTCAACTTTAAGTTATGATTGCGGTCTTAAAGACCGACAGTAACTGGCGTGCAATTTACGATAACTGAAATTTAATGATTTAAAAATTAAAAATATTATTAGGAAACCAACATTTAGTTTCTGCCGAATTTGGTTCTTTATTATTTGATATTTTTTGCCACCCGGTATATAAATCGATGCTACTAGGCAGGTTCCTGTATTATCCACAGTATATGCATCAGACGTTCAGAGGATTCATACCAAGGCTTCGAAGATGGCGATAGCATTCTGTCCTTTCGTTTTACAGTTTTAAAAATTTCCAATAATGTTCATTGAATTTGATTTCGAATTTATCGACTTTATAAATAATTACTTTGAAAATTATAAAATTGTAAAAATGTTTTTACTGCATGTTGAGTTTTTTATATATTAACTTTGTTCATTTTATATCAATATTGACAGTTTCCGGAAAAGCTATATCAATGCAATTTTCATATTAATGCAATGGACTTTAACATATTCCGGTATTTCTGTACATATTGAATAATTAGTTATAAATACGAAAAGTTAAATACAAAAAAACGTGAATAAATTGGAAATGATAATAAAGTGTAAAACTCGTTCCTGTGCCTTGTTGAATTTGGCCGACGAAGTAATTAAAGCGTAAGTCAGGCATCGATCGCCAAGAAGGATCGCGCTTGCTGATCCGTCGGTTGCCGACGTTTTCGTAATTGCCGGTCGCATTCTCGCGAGCCGGAGAAAATTTTCCCCGGGATCGAGGGGAGAAACGCGAGATCGAAAGATCAGAGCCATCCGACGATCCTTCGAGAAAGGGGGGAAAAAACAAACGAACGGATCGGCGAACATACTAATCCCTGGGATATAATCCGCCGCGAAAACGAATTAAAGACGATAATGCGCGGATAATGGCTTTTTGAGCATCGGCCTACTCTGCCTCTGACTTGCCGCCGAAGAGGCAATTTCGTGATTCGCAATGCGCTGCCTCGTCTTATATTCTTCTTCCCTCCCGCGCCTCTTGTCGCAACGCGCGAGGGACGCGGGGATCTTATACGGCGATGAGGCGAAGACGGGAAACGTGGAAACGGAAATCACATCGGGAGACGACTGGGAGAGCTCGGAGTGCCATGTCCCACGGTTCACTCGGGGAGGGAGACAAATATCGCTGGGACGGGACTAATCGCCGGGATGAGAGTTCGCCGCGTGAGTTCTCGAAATTCCGTTTGCGCAGATCCCCTGAGATTTCGGTCGCACTCGAAATCGAGCGATTCTTGACACGAAACGTCAGATGTGCGAAAGGGATTTATTCAGACGACGTGTATAAGAGAAATAATATACAAAACGAAGAAAATGTATATAAATTATAATCGTGTTTATTAAAGTTTCTTATCCATCAGTATGACATATATACACGACATTGAATGAGATAATCTGAATTATCTCATTATTTGAAGGCTTTATCGGAATTACTCGAATAAGATAATCTGATTCTGATGAACTCGAATTATAATGAGATTTGCAGTGCGTTTGCGGAATCAGAAATTGTGAACGACTAGGTTTCAATTATCGTTATATTATTACCAAAATAAAGGCAGTAATGAAAATTATTGATTGGAAATTTAGCTAGAATAATGTGATATACAATAAATAGATATAGATTAACGTAAAATAGATGAATGACAGAGTAACGGCAATACAGTCGAGCGATATAAATTAATTAGAGACTGGTAGCGAGACGCTTAATATATAGCCGAAGTATATGGTAGAAAGCGGATGTGATTAATTAAGACGCTGAAAGGAGAACGTTCGCAATGCGCAATTGATTGATATTTAGTTCAGAAGAGATATTCTATTTAAGATCAAGATTAAGTTAAATAAAGAAATCTGCGCTATTTGGCAATTAAAGCAAGAAATTGATCGCTCTCTATCACGTTTTTGTCAATGCGACGAGTTGTGGACTGACGCATTATAGACATATAACGACAAATATTTCACTGTACATTACATTTAAATGAAGCGAATCGAATATACATGTTGATCGTATATTTTCGCGCGGTATTTGCATTCTGCAAAACGATTTAACTGACATTTAGTTGCTAGAAATCCTTCTAATTTAACGTGCGTCATTTTCGGATGATCGTTTATGCTCATATTTTTAAAATAGATGCACTTTTAATCTGTGTGCGCCGTCATGAGACGTCCATCAAACTTTCCATTAATAAAGGAGAGCGGTGGAATTTATTTATCGAACGATAACCGACATTTTGTCATGCGCGTACAAATCAATCTTTCGTTTTATTTTTGAAAAACGTTAAATCGCTTTTAAATTATTTGTTTTGAATTATAATTTAAAAAAATGGATTCTTCTTATACATTGTCTTTTCTTTATTAGCATTTTTTAAATTATAATCATTTTTTTTTATTTACAGAAAGAACTATTTCATTGAAAGGTCTAAAAATTTTGCTAAATACAGATCTGAAAATAATTTTTCGTTGAATCATCAAAATAATTTGTTGGAATGTTAAAACTGATAAACATTGCTATAAAACGTTTTGATATTCTAGCAATTATTTTGACTTTCGCACAAAATTATTTTGATTATTGAACAAAAATTATTTTCAGATCTGGATTCAGCAAAATTGTTCTTTCCGTGTTCGTAATACTATTATTAAATTCCTAATTATTAAATATACGTGATGACGAAAATACATCAAATTTTCAATAATTTTCTAATAAAAACAAATATGACTTTTTTCTAAGTATGTGGTTGGCATATCCGGAGTATATCGGAAAATCAGCATTGAGAGTAACATAATAATACTTATATAATAATAGTGATCTCTTTTAGTTCAAGTGAACAATCAAGAGCATCGACGTGTAGTGTATACTTGTGTATGTAGCTTCGACCGGTGGTAATGCACTCGAGTCTCGACACGGATATGCGCGGGGGAATAGAATGAGGTAGGTTGAGCACAATGCACGCGCGATCGTAGGGTTTGTTCCGATTCTTCCTTTCGGTTTCCGAGAAAATAGCATTCTCGAGGGGTGCATCGGGAATGCGGCGCAGGAGAGAAGCCGGGAGATTTCCCCCGCCCGGCTTCTATTCATTTGCGAACGTCGACTGCAGAGACGGACGGAGGCGCATCGCGCCGCGTCGGTTACCGCCAAAAATATCCAAACTATTCGAGGCCATTAGGCGAGCAACCGCCCGATAACTGCGATTCCTCCACGATCTGAAGGTCGCGCGAGCATTAGACAATCAGGGCGATGTGCGATTCGCGAAATTTGTATAGACCCTCCTAAGACGCGGGAAGACAGTTCGTGCTGATTCACCTCGGATTGCTCGCAATATCGGGCCGATCTCCGTCGATTACGATAATGAGGTAGTTTCTCGAGAAAATGACTCTGAATTCTCGTTTTGAATATCGCATTCCTGGATGATAACGTTTCGGCTATGAGATATGAATACGTTTTCAATTGGAGAGAAATCCAAGGATTTAATCAATAATTCCCCCATTCGAGAGATACTGAAAGAAACTTCTCTTATATAATTATTCTTTTATATAATTACTTTATATGGCTTCGAATCTGTGGGATTAAAAGTTGCCGTTGAAACGTTATTGAAATATTAATGAATCAAATTGGAACTGTCACAGTTGGCAATATTATTCATATTTTGAAACAGAAATTAAATCAGATATTATAGAAGTGGAAACGTGTTTTAAATTATATTATATGTGAATTTTTATAATTAATATAAGATCGATTGTATTGATCTGCTAGGTTCGTACGAGCGATGAGTGTCAGAGATGTCCATCCATATAAAAAATTCCAAAAAAATCTCTTTCTCTCTCTCGATTTCCCTCATCCGTCAGTAAAGAACGTCGGATCACTTTGCGATATTCATTATCGGTGGCAGCTTGTCAGCGAAAGCAACACAATTATGGCGGCGGTTGATCCGGCCAGGTTCTCGCGGCTTTCCGCATGCAGAGGTAGACCTTCTTCGGCGGACTCACCCCTACTCACCCTCCGCACCGGGCAAATTATATTCATATTTGGGGGATTACGTTGGTGATCCCCCTTCCTCCCCACCGCCGGCAGGATCAGAAGCCTTAAAGGGACGCCGTGCTAATTATTTCCCGACCCGATCTTCCGCCCAGATTGAATTTCGCAATGGCGCATGGCGGCGGCGGCGGCGGCGGCGGTGGCGGCGGTCGCGGAGACGTTGACGACGGAGACGCGAGAATGAGATATCGCTTTGTCGAATTCGGTCCATTACGCGCGAACGTATCAATCAGCGTGCTAATTAGGCTAGTCATGCCAAGGAGAATAACGAGTAATAATTAGAATGGAAATACGCCACTTCGCGGCGCGGCCCGCCGGCATTGATTTACGATTACAGGCACCATACTGACACTCGATGTTAATTGGATCATAAAATCGGTATCTTCTCTCAGTTTTATAAGTCATATTTCACGCTTTATTTCACAAGCTATCCCAAGAAATCATTATTAGCGCGAAAATTTAGCATTAGTTATTATTTTACGATTTAATTAAGCACCAAAAAATGTAATGATGAAAAATGAAATAATTACTAGATTTTTCATCATTATTTTTCATTACTTTTCTCTTTAATGAAACGTGTTTGCTTATAAGAGTAAGAATAGACAATTGTTTGCTCTTTCATGATTATTTTCCAGTACTTGTTTCTGTAATGAAATTAAACGACGACGACCTTCTCTCTCGGTGTATCCGGAAGTCAGCGCGTGTTAAGTGAGTCGTTCAGCCGGCAATAAATGGCGGAGGTGGTTAAAACAGCGGCTCTAATGTGTGCACGGAAGGCGGAATCGGCGGGCTCCAATCCGCTTCCTGCTATTAATTTAAACGGCGCGATATTCTGTGCGGCTTAACTGAAAATGTCAGACCGCGATCATTAAGCGCGGTTACAATCTCGACGAGAGCAGCCCGGTTCTGTCGCTCATGTAAGCTGCATAACTGCATGGCTGCACAAGGCACACGTTTCGCCTTGGGCTGTTTCGCGAAACTCTCCCGAGTAACTCCCGAAAGCGCACAACGCGAGTTATTCGGAAAGTCAGTCGTGGAGGAGACATCGAAAAGTCGCGTTAATAGTATATGCGCCGTTCCGGACTACGTTTTCGCAGAGTACGAGTACCACGGCAAAATGCCGGCGTATCTTTAAAAATGTCAAAAATGTCACGCGAAATTTTGCAGGCCAGCTTCCGACGAGACTGCTTTTTGAATTTATCGATACAATTTCGTTTACTTACATCAATTGCAACATTTATCCGGCATCGCCGGCAACGTAATTAAAAAGTATTTAAAACTATATATAAATTTTAAGAATATCATACGTGGTCTGAATCGAATCTTGGTGATTAATAATACCTAATTGTGTGAAATTTTACAATTTCCAGTTCAGTTTTAGATAAACTGCGTGCCGAATATTTTCGGTCTTGAAACACAGCTGAATCACAACTGAAACAAACTGAATATCCGAACTACGTAATATTATACAAATTAAATTGACAAGCAATTTAATAATATTACTGATACCAGTGAGCTTCTTATTAAATTTTGTTGAATAACTTATTGCGAAAAATATTACCTCAGCCAGGATTTGAATCTGGACCTTCCTGCTCTCCGAGCGTTTTACCGTTTGAGGTCTTACCACCGAGGCATGTGATAATATTTATCGCGCAATAACTAGTAAATATGGAAAGAAACATCATTTTTCAGGCGACATATAAATAAGCATTAATATGATTATATTAATATTTAAAAAGTATTTAAACCTTTTTTACATGTTTCATTCGTATTTAATTGTCGCGTAATATTGAATTTCGAATTGAGTACAGGCAAGAATTGTTGAAACATTTAACATTCGACCCTTTGACTATGTAAGTATGGACTGATAGTAATTAACTTCATACGTGTCATATTACTTTATCGTTAAGTTGAAAGATGTAAACTCCACCTCAGTCAGTAATTTTCTGCGGGGAGGGGGAAGGCTCCTGTGAAATCAGCGTGTTTACGACGTGTAAAGGAAAGGTGTTGAGTCTGTTTTTAATTTCTTTCCGTCGATTTGAGATTTTTAACAATACGTCAACATAACATTTAATACATTTTGACATATTTGACATTTTTTTACTGACTGGGCTGAAGCCTAAAAATCGAAGTTGGATTATGTCAACCAACTTCAGTTCGGCGACACCGAGCATATGTCTTTTACATAGTACTAGCGCTTCGTGCGCGCTATTTAACATTTTTTACTATAATTTACAATTACACATCAACCTCAATACACATAGCTGTCAAAATGCATTGACAGCTGCTTGTACGAAATAAGCACAGCGAGACAACCAATTGGTATCGCGGAAAAGCGACAACAATAAATTTCGAGAAATGCGAGTAATCGACTTTACATGCACTTAAATAAGAAATAGGAGGAAAAAGTGGGGGGATTAGCAGTCCATTTTTCAGATAGTCATTCAGTCATTCTTCAGATAGGAAAAAAAAGTGGGGGGACTAGTAGTTCATATTTATATAGTCAAAGATTCGATCACGACGTGAACTGCGGTTTAATTCACTATTTTAAGAACTTGAGAACATAAATATAGATTCGAAAGGTGGAGTTTTAGAAATTGTGAAGTTACACCCCGCTGCTGCACCGTATCTCTCAATGTCGATGTTGCAGTCGTCGGTGCGAAAATGCACTTTCGATTTGCGCGGCGGACTTGGGCCATCCGTTACTACTCGCTGTCTCGACAAATGTCGGGAGGTGTTTTAAAACTTTTGCAATACTCACCGCCGGAAACGAACCACAGTTCGTCGCGCTTCGGGGAAACTTTCCGTCTCTCCTCGGAAGCACAGCAACTCTCCCCCCTTCCCCCGGAGGTGTCAGCCGCCGCGACCCTAACCGCTCGCGCGATCATTTACTGTCTGCGCCCGGGCGCCCGACCGCGAAAATACTTGTGATAGTCGCATTTGTATTCGGCGCGTGTCCATGCGCCGATTCGCCGCGGGATCCGACCGGCATATTGTCGCCCCTTGGCGTCTTCCTTCGCCCGCGCGAAGATCTTATTTGCCCGCGATGCATGCGATATGCAAGGGAGACATCGCGCGCCTTCAGATTTTTCTCTGCCCTCGAAGCAGCGCGAAGCATGCAGAACACAACGGTATAGGGGGACGTTGATATTGTCGTGTATTCCGATACGCTCGTTGGCTCGCACGTAAGGAGAATTTATCGGAGGTAGGTGGGGAGGGAAAGCCGGCGTCCTCAAATCAAACGATATGTTTTGGGGAAGGGACGCGAAACAAATCAATTTTATTGCTTGTATGCACGTCTATATAAAGATGCTTTGTTCCACTCTTTTCTTGAATTTCTCTTGATAACAAAAGACATTATCGGAGGCTGAAGATTGCAATAAATCATAAGGTATATCCAACAAAAGGCGAATATGTATTTGTATTTGCAAACTCTTCTGATATAGTTGGACAAAATGCTTCTTTAAGAGTTCGGTTTATGTAAAATGCCAATGTGGTATTTTATTACGAATAAAATATAAAATACAAATAAAATTACAAATTATGAATGAAATTGCATCGATAAATGCATGAGTAAATGATAAGTGCAGAGAAAGTAGTCTTGTCGCAAATTGATCTGCAAAGTTACGCGCTATTTTTTATTTTTGAAAGATAACATTTTATTCTTTTCTCCTGTATATGTAATAAAAGATTAACTATCAATTTTAATGTATCCGTGTTAAGAATACAGTGATGCAATTTAAGTAATATTCTGTTTACTATTAAGATAAGAAGTCGTATGAGAAAAATGGAGAGAAACGAGAAACTTATAGAATATTAATATTAATATAATTAAAAGAGAGAATAACGTGATTATAGAAAGTGTTAAACAATTCGTAAAATTTTTTGCAAAATGTATAAGCATAATTAATCCTACTTTTTTACTCAATTCGATTATAAACGTTGATACACTTTTAATTAGTTTTTATAATCTTCTCAGGCAAAAAAACTTGAGTAACAAATGTAACGGATTAAATATGAAATATGCGAGAATGAAAAATTTCGAATTTTTATTTTTATTATATTTTTGTCACGACGTTAAGTGACCCCGTCAATCATTAACCCTGATTCCATTGCGTCGCCGCGGTTAAATTCCTAATTAAAACATTCGTAATTAAAGTCAGTATTCCGCCGCGCAAATCTCGTCGGCAGCCGGCTGAAATATTAAACGCGCGCGAGAAAGCGTCATTCGCTGGCGAGAATATGAAACGGATGGAATGGAATGAATACGTAATCGGTTAGACGACGTCGCCTCCTGTAAAGAAGAAAAAGAAGATGGCGGAAAAGTCTGTGTATTTCCGGAAAAGAGATAGCGCATTGCACTTCCGGGAATCTTTGCACAAAAAATCTTCGGCGCGGATATTTTCAATTGCATTTTTTCATTTGGAATACTAAAGCGCATCCTCTTAAAAGCGGATAAAGTTTTCTCACGTAAAATGTGCCAGGAAAAAGAATAATGTTCTCCCTTCTCTCTCGAGAAGTATATTCAATTTCTTTCGCTTTAATCTTATCTAATTTTGAACTTATTTTGCCGTTTACTAATTATTTTCTATTTATTATAAATTTTACTTTTTTAAAATAATATATTTTTATATTGTGAATGCATTTTCTTCCAAGATACTTCGAACGCGAGTGCAACGGACGTATTTGATACATCTTGAGATAATCTCCTGATCTCTTGCGTTCACTGAAATACCTTGCGGATTCGCAGTAATGGACGCGTCATAAAAACCTATTATTCGTGAGCTATATCTTGTCGCTGGCATTTACTATGGAACTTACACGCAAACAATACGAGCGTGCCACATTTCTGCTTTTTTCCCCCCCTTGAATGTTTCATCCGGTTCAAAAGCTCTTCCGTGTGCTTTTTGTAACACGAATGACACCGGATCACGAAACGGATTTACATTCGGCAATTTGCATGTGGCGACTATGTGTAACAGGATTCTGTTTTTAATCTCTTTGTTCTAGTTCTATTTTTAAAATACTAGAAATACCATACATATCAAATACCAGACGAATGTATCTGCTTAATATATAATATAAATTTTCTTCACAGTGTTTTTTGTTAAGCTTTTTAATCGTCAAAATATCCAAATCATGTAATCAGCAAATATTTTCAAGATAGTAAACAAATTATGCGGCATTATTAAACAATATTGAAAAGATGAGAAAATCTCTTTCTTAATGTACTTTGATTAGTTACCGATCAACGAATGGTTCGAAATCCGAAATTTGTAATGACATATGTTTGTGATTCATATTTCTTATAATTTGTAAACAACTTTATTAATTTTATTAATCTAAATCAATTAAAATGTTTCAAACAACTAAGATGAGAAATCCTGGCTGAGGTAATATTTTTCACAATAAGTTATTTCACAGAATTTTAAAAGATGCTCATTAGAAAATTATTAAATTACTTCAATTTAATTGTGACATTATGTATTATTCAGTTTAGAACTGTTTTAAAATCAACGATTATTTTACGTTTGCTTGAACCGAAAATTGATTTGAAGATTCACATATAAAAATATTATTAATCACCTAAGGTTCACTTTGACCATGTTGGCGTTTTCTTATCTTAGTTGTTTCACTAATTTCATAATTTTATTCACACGTGTACTTATATATTTAATTAACGTATAACGTACGACTGCAACAGTTTAAAAATTTAGAGAAACTTTCTTGGGATGCCATTTCATATCTCGAAATAATCTCACTGCACCGTCTGATAGCCTGCCGTTATCTTCAGAACCAGTGCATTGAAGATACGACACTTCTAGTGGGACATCTCGGAACTGTATCTAATTTACATTCGTACCGTCTCTCGAGCCAACGCGGTGAATGTCTGACGGTTTACTGCCATTATCCTCTAATTATTCGTCCATACGGGGACGAACTTGACGTCCTTTCTTCGTGAATTTTGAGCACGTGTACTTTTGATGGTAGTCTGACGGAGTCTAAAGATATTATAGGTACAGATATTAAAAGATCATCTTTCGATATTTACATACCGAAGGAACGAGCAATATAATCTTTGCACTCGACAATCTCTTAACATTTTTCCTACTTTTTTCTTTTATCTATATCATTAGCTAGATCACTTCGTTTTAATGCCTCGATCCTTTTAATCACCTCGATTTTAAACCATTTTGTACAAACTGTGTCAGAAGTCATTTTCTTTTGATTTCTTTTCACAATTAGAAATTGATCTTTTTCGGCACGAATATGAAAGTGTATCTTACTCATCTTTTATTCATAACATTTTAATTTTTGAAAAAATATGTATATATTGCTTTTCCTTATAATTAATTGTAGGACTTTTCTACTTTTAAATTTACATATTGACAAAATCTTATTATTGCTACTTTAATTTTAAAAAATAACTTTCACATATATTGAAGGATTCTTTAGTTAAGTTTTTTTATGAAACTCTCATCTGGCAAATATGAACTTAAGATTTCTTATTAAATTTCCACGCATGCGGTTTCTGATACACCCAGTATATCAGAAGTAATTCGCAGCAGCGTTGAAAGAGAGCGAGAGTGAGACGACATCGAGGGGTCGACAACGGGCTCGTTTGAGCGTGCTAAACCGCCGAGGTTAAACCGCAGTCAGTCGTCACGGACGAGGCTCGTAGGAGAGCGGAGGGTGGTTCCGATAGACAATGGGGGTGGTATCGTGGAATCGCGTCCTGGCACGCATTGTGCGTACCCTCTAACGACGAGCGATTACCGGCCCCGTGCGTCTCGTTACCTGATGGGGTTGGAATGATACCGCGATCTCACGAATCAACCGGCTATCTGTGCACGCGTAGGAATTTTTCTACGGAGCGAAAAGTAATTCGAAAATTTGCTATCACCATCTTTGTTAAATCAAAGTCTGTTAGACACTTATCTCCCTCTTCTTCTTTTATGGAAAGTCGATGAAGAGAGCAGTCTTAAATTGTTCACAATATCATATAATTAGATTTATTTAATAATTTTATTAAATTAATTTATAAAAGTAATTTATTATTTAAATTACCTTTATTATATAAAAGTAACTTATTATTCAAATCACTTTTATTACGCTTCCCTTGGCATATTTAATTTTGTACGATAGGAAAAATTATTGAATACTTTAAATACATTCCACGTCAATTCCATTAATGCATTACAATTGATGAATGCGGCGCAATATTTTATTCCTAAGGGAATCTTGTCCCTTAATTCATTATCACCCCACAACTTATTGAGTCGCCCCTTCGCGCTTTACATCAAGAGGTCTATTAATAAACTCTCGGCTGCTTGACAACCTGTTAACAACAGATTGCCGTAACTTTCGTCGCGGTATTCCCCCGAGCGAGCTTTCCTGATGCGACGCCGAAGAGATAATTTCGTCGCGAGGCGCCGCTCGAGAAAAAGCGGTTGAAAGCGGTCGAAAATTAATGCGCGTCATATGCTGCACTGCAAAAGCTCCGATCTGCCTTGGAAAGACGAACGTTTTGACGGATATGCATCACGAATGGCACCCACGCTGTCCCAGGGTGGACGTACCGCCGACCAGCGGATCGAACATAGCCGATCTAAAAATCCTGATTCATGGCGTGCCACGGAAAGAACCGATGCCGGGATTTATGGCTCTCTTTTGGGTATAAGCTATGTCCTCGATTCCGCGGCCGGCCGGTGGTTCCGCGTTACCCGACGTGCATGCGAATCGCGTGCGATCGAGGGATTTCGAAAAAACCAGGACGTTCACGAATACATCATGAGATATATACCGTGTTCCGGCTAGAACTTATCGAATTTTAGCATGAGAGTCGATTGATTCTTTTAGCGTAATCTCATTATCCAATCACAAATTTTCATACTTTTATGATTAAACGTCTTACTCGAATCCTGTTAATGTAAAATATCTGCTCGAAATTAATCCAAAAATAAGACTTTTATTTTATTATTGAAGATCCGCGAAAGCCTTATAATTAGTTTTTGTATTTCTTTCAAATGAAGATAGACAATTATATTTTTATCGTGCATTAGTTTCTATTCGCATTATAATTAATCTTATTCGTATTTTGCGGAAGTTTTGTTTTAGAACATTGATGAATGTTTCTCTCTCTCTCTCTCTTCTCCCTCCCTCCCTCTCTCTTTCTAAATTTTCGCTCAACGGACATCGGTTCTAAATCCACCGGGAAATCAATCACAGTCGCCGCGGCTGAAATTGGACACCTTGTATATCCCAGTAGGATTCGCCGGCCGCGGCGCGACGTACGGACGTCCCGAACACACGGTCGATCCTGGACAACGGGCGGCGGTACGGCGCTTTTACGACGCCAAACCGCCGGTGATCCTCTTCGCACTCTCGACTTGCGCAATCACTCACGTTGATTTTTCTCTTCGCGTGCTCCCGGCCGCAGTTAGCCGGGCCCATCGAGCTGTTGGAGTACGTGGAAATAACGCTCCGGCGGAATGCGAGGAACTCATTTCCGAGTGTGATATCGTACGTGCTTGGCTTTCGCCCCACCGTAGCTGCAATGTGTATAGAGGATCGGATTTGCCACTATAGAATAACAGACTTTGTTTACTTCGTAAAAAATGATTATTTATATTGAGTTGTTTATTTCAATCTTTTCTTTTGCACGGAATTATATTATCATTATTAAATTAAAGAACATTATAGGTATTATATTATTATATTAAAGAACAATTAATTTTCTTTTATTGGAAAGAAAAATATTTGGATCATATAATTGGATTGCGCGGCGGAATACTGACTTTAATTACGAATATTTCAATTAGGAAATTTAACCGCGGCGATCGCGCAACAGAATCAGGATTAATGATAAATCACAAAGAAACGTCGAAAATGGCAATCGCAAAATCAGTAAATGAATAATACTTATAAAGTGAATAATTCGTCGACACTCCGGAATTGTGTCACTTCATTTTATTTTCGATTCAATGACAAAATCAGGAATTAATGTACGGCTTGTATAATGTATACGTCGCGACGTGGCTTTATACGTTATAAACGTGTTTACGATGTGTCGTTAGCGCCGGAGCGGATCCAGCCTTCTAATCCCATAATTTTTTAACTGTCCCCAACGAGTTGTGTCCTCGAGGGACGTAACTCCGGGTCCTGAATCGGATAGATAGCAGCGGCCGCGACTTAGAGCTGCCATGGCCTGACGAGCCCGGGATTACATCTGATCCTTCTGGGCTTGTGCGTTTCCCCTAGCATGCGCCACCTTTTACTTAGCGCGGAAGTCGCTGTATAAAACGGCACGAGGCGGCCGGCCTGTGTAATTCGGGTAACTTCCGCGTCATTGAGTATTCCGTTCAGCTCGACCCGCGCGTTTGTTAACGCGCGCGTTATCGCCACGATTTATGGGACCGTATAAAATATACCGCGCGCAACGGTAACGTATGCCACCGATATCTGCTACCACTTTGTTACTTCTATACGCTACCCTCGAACAAAATGAGCGGATCGCGTAAATTTTCCACGGAGAAATGAAATATAAACACTCGGATCTTCGCTTCAGTTAATTACCGGCCGACGTTAAGACGCGCGCGCTCCTGTGAATAACAAATTTATGGCCCTCCGCGCGGATGAGATCGCCCCAATTACTCTATTCGCTCGGGAAATTTGACGTTTAATCGCCGCCGGAATAAAGAAGAAGAAAATGAAACGGAGACGCGAAATGAAATGAATTGTCGAGAAGATCCGTTTTGCGTACGGTATTGGTCATTACTCATTAATTAAAACGATTCGACAGATAAAAAGCAAAAATTGAAAATCAAATTTTGTTATTGCTAATTTTTAAGCGAAGGAAAAGACTGGAAAAAAAGATTAATTGAATCGAAAAATTGTAAAACTAGAGAAAGTCATGAAATTCTGTGACATAAAAACTTGCACTGACAATAAAACGCACAAAATGTAATATTATTTGTAATCGTATGGCTAATCAATGGATGAATAAAAATTATTTTATTTATAATACAATTTTATAAAAGGCAGGTGAAACAATAGAAATTGTATTTCAACTGCAAGTGTTCACATGATAGATTAGTCATCAAATTTGATGTTAATCACTTTCAAGCAATCTTGGCAACGTAACTTTGCAGCGCAGGGGGTAACTGCGAGGATATAATGCGGCTAATCTGAAGAAGAGAGCAGAAGCTCGCGTAAAGAGGTGAAAATTTCCGACTCGCGAGAATGCCGTTACCGAGGATCGAAGATTCGAAAGTGTTGTGTGTGTGTGTGTGTGTGTGTGTGTGTGTGTGTGTG
>NW_012026847.1:809982-822068 GCF_000956235.1 Wasmannia auropunctata | reverse complement strand
GGGGGGGGGGGGGAGGGCCGGGAAGTGGGTGATGGGGGTGATGGCGAGAGGAAAAATCAACTCACGAACTTACCCGGGATCAAACACGACGCCCTTACATAGGGCCTGGGTGAAGTCCGGGTCGCCACCGTCGTCGGGAATAAGACGGTATTCCATCACGAGATCTACCGGCCGACTTCGCCGACCACGTCGTATTAGAAGCTCGTATACGAATCGCACGTGATCGACGTCGCCGATTTCGACGGGATTTTGCCGTACGTACACGTGAAATCCACCATTATGTAGATTTCAGCATATTTGTTCCGGGATTCTATCCTTTCACGCGACGCGATTTTATACTACGGTATATCTATAATCTCACAAGTTGCGAAAAGAATATAATGCTTCGTTAATCCAGATATTCCAAAATATTTTGAATATAAGTTTTCTTTTTTTTTTAATATACTAATTGTTATCACACGTCGTAAAGTTATAACAATTATAATTTAGAGCTGAAAATCTTTTCCTGCACTTATTCTAGTTCCATAATTAATTCATGAAACTAATTTTACTAAAATGACTTCGTCTTAATTGCAATAAATGTTAGCATGCATATTTTATGGAGCAGATATTTTAATAATAAAGTTATATATAATACCTATAGTGGAAAATCTTTTTGTCTGGAACAAAATTTATTTTCTTACTAAATTGACAAAAATACACGAAATCATGAATTTATCATATAAATCTTAATATACTATTTTATTAGATTTGATCTCTATACTTGAATTTATAAATCTGAAAATGTCTAGAAAAATCTCGACGTTCCGTAGAAACTAATTATAGTTTATCACTAACTGTCGAGACGGGGAATTAAAGCAGTCGCCAGTTAAAAAGGCTTTGTCCTCCCTTCGTTAAACCAATCGTGATAAACATTAAGCCCGTCTTCGTCATCGTAATGTCTCACCACTCTGCCGGCATGAAGGACTACTGGTATATCCTGCGATGAGAACAATTTCACAGCCGTTAAACGTGCCGTTCGCTCGAGAATGCTGCGGCATCAGGCTTTTCCTCTGAGAACATACCTCGCCGAAGAGACAAAGCCCAATTTTGCGGCGAGAACGCAAAACGCGCGCGCGCGTGTTGCGTTCCGTCTCTTAATCTAACAGCGCGAATTCCGGGGGACTTTTATCGCCGTGATTCATCGCGGATGACCGCCGTTGTCTCGCGCCGCTGTCCCTGACGCGTCACTAAATAGGCGCGTCCAACAAAGAGCCGCATCACGGCGATTATCGAGATAGCGGTTATACATTTGCAATATATCTTTCCATTCTTTTTGATGAGTCCATTATCTCACGAGTTATCTCGATCGATATTTTATTTCTTCCATATCTTTTCGTGAGTGACGTAGAGAGAGAGAGAGAGAGAGAGAGAGAGAGAGAGAGAGAGAGAGAATGATAAAAGCGGAAGTTACATCACGACCAATAATTTCAATTTTATCGTGTGTACGATGAGTTACTAGCTTTATTTGTCGAGGCATTAAGTCGGGGGAACAGCGATTCGCAGTGTGTGATTGTAAATTATAATTTAATAAGATCGATGATATTGGATCAGACGCGGCTGAAAATTGTAATAAAATAGCGGTAGACAAACCGGAGCCCGTACGTGCAGTGCGCGCAAATAAATCGCACTCACCGTTAATTGCAAACTCCAATGAAATTGATTCCGCTGGTTTCATTCGATTTATTCGGCGTTATATAAAATATGTAGTGATTATAGACACCGCGACATCGATTTTAATTATCAAATTCTCCATGGCGCTCCGCCGATATTTTGGCGAGGCTCGCGTCGTGAGCTCTCTGTCACTTTCAATATGAGAACGCGCTGCACGGCGCCAAGCCTCGCCGACGAATAAATTGCGAAATGCAGCGGCAGTCCGGGCCGCGTAAAATATTCGCGACGGCCGTAATCTGCTTACGACAAATGCTCGATCGGGATGGCTCCTGGGACAATCTGTAAAGATTAACGGTACGAAGCGTCCCCGCTTGTGATCGATTTACTCATCGTGATGAGTTCGGGTTTAGGGCAGTTTTAACGCGACGCGGCGCGGTGCGGCGACGCGTCGCGACGTTGGCGGCCGTAAACACGTGAGGGTTGCGCGCGATCGTAATTTCGAGCCGTAAAAGAGGAGGCTCGAAAGGGGGTGACTTAGGCTCGCGCTGCATTATTCCGGATCGTTATCGTTTTACTGGTCCTAAACGATCGCCGACGAATATTCAAAGGCCGCAAAAATGTACGAACGAATGCCGTTTCGAATGGCGATTTTGGTATGTTTATATGCGTATTTAATCTGCAACAAGCAGGACCTGTGCGTCCTTTATTTTTAGCATGGCCCATACATGCGCTATAGTGTTATCCCCTTACGAGTGTGATATCGCTTTAGTTTGCAAATCGCGCGATTGTAACTTTGATAGCTACGTTATAGGGGTTATGGGTGTTCTCAAAATTTAATTAAGTTCCACTGGAATGATACGCTGCATCCAACGAGTAAAATTTGCATAGCGTATGTAACATTACTGTAGCAAAGTTAGGTTTAGTATATCTATCGCCACATTGTCAAGGGCATAAAACGTCTTAAAAGTCCAATTGATGCTTGCGTACGTAGGGAATATTCAATTGTAACACTCAGTCTGTTATTTTTCAACATATTATAATTATAAATATGATCAGGCAGTACATGTATTATTATTTCATAGGATTAATTTATTTTTATTTGCATACTGAAATTTTTTTTAATTAATGTATTATATTCTTTTACGTGTGTATTTTTTAATAAAATGAGAGAGCAGATTTCTTTCTTTTTTGTTAAAACGTAATTAAATCGTTTTTAAACAGAATTGAAATGTATTCTCTTAAATCGTTCAACAGAAAAAAAATATATGAGGACAGAGGTAATCTATTTCCGTAATTTTTTCGATGCTGAATACAATCGCATTTACCTAATTGCTTAATCACGTCATAATTTTGAAAAATTTTTGTGTGTTATTTTGGCGTATTATATTTACGCTAAGTAATGTGTTGAAAAAGTCTCGTTGCAAAAATTAAGGATATTAGTACGACTTTCAGTCCTTAAAAAATGTGTTATGTCGATTGTAGTTAAAAACATATTTATAATTAATGTAAGATAGGTTGCAATGGCTTATGTAAGGTGCAACTTTGATAACTACACTAAAATAGTCTTTTTTACAGCTTTAACCGCAAATTCTCAAAATTGTGACAGCAATTAGATAAATGAGATCATATTCAGCACTAAAAAGTTATTTGGTCGGAAAACGATTATCGTTTTGTTCTTGTGGTCGAAAAATTCATTTTTTTGAACGGTGTAATTATTTTTAATAATAAAATCACAAAAAATATAAAACATAGTAAATTCATATTAAGTTAGCGTAACTTGATAAAATGGATAATATCTTGACTGAAGTTCTTGTACAATAGTGAACATGAAAATTATCGTTTAATATTTCCCAGTACTTTGGGATGCGTAACATCTCCGAACGAAATAAATTCACGCCTCTGCCGGCGAGGGACGAACGTACTGTATCTTAAGCAGTTAAAAGCCCGATACATTTAATTAAGTATCGTAAACGAGCAGCTGCGCGGCGTATTCGGAAAATCGTAACATTTCCGCGGCACGCCTCAGAATTTCACAGCGGAGAGGACTCGCGAGGTTCGCGCGCGCGCGCGAATTAATTCCCCGTCATAAAGCTTCCTATTAGTTGAACAGCAGCCGTCCGTAGGACGACGATAAAACTTTCGCGTCGCAGGATTACGCGGATCGAACGACGTGTGCGCACGTGTCTCACTCGTAGAGAGCTATAGGTAACGCGAATTGTGCTCGTACGGAAGTCGCGTTAATGCTCGTAAAGAGAACTCTTTCTCTCTCTTTCTCTTTCTCATGTCCGATAGAAACGCCGGAGAACGAAGGGCGTGAAAGGGATGGAAGAGGATGATAAAGGGACAATGAGAGATGCTGCGCGCAACGGTGCGAGAAGGACGAGGCGAGAGTGTAGACGAAAACCAGAGAAATGGCCCGGCTTAATTCCCGCACGCACTTACGCAGCGACGCGGCGCGGAAAAAAGTACGTTCGCGCGGTGACTCGCTCGCTCGCTCGCTCGCCCGCGCGAGCTCGGGATCGGGCTCGTTTCTCCCGGGGATATATAATGCCCCGCGAAATAGCCCCTTTAGTATGATATACGTATCACTTACGCGGCGCGATAATGAAAAGATTTGCCGGCTCTTTATGACTTCCGTGCAACGGCTAACAGGATCGTTCATTTCCCTCCCCGCTCCTCCTCGCGCGCACGTTTTTCTTTCTCACGCGGATTTTTTCCCGGATTTTCTGTTTTCCCGCGTTCGACCGACGCACATCACGATCGATATTGTAAATATACGATTAATTACATTGTCGAGAGCCCTTCTTAAATAAATAAGAATTGTAAATTCCGTGTAATAAATTTTTAATCAATATATAATTGGCTTTTGGTGATTTCAAAATAAATATTGATTTCATCAGCGAGTGGACTCGGATTCAGCGTGTAGATTCACGAAGATATAGCGAAGATGTATGTTTATTATAGAGGTGTGCGAATCAAGCATTTGCATGGTGGAATCGAATCGAATTTTTTATAACATGTTCGAAATTGAATCGAATCGAATCAAATTTTCCCAGATTAACATTATATGTAATAATTTAAACGTAATAAATATCAAAATTTATGATTTACATTATTTTACGCAATGATTTAAACAAACTGACGACCTGTTTTTGATTTACATCTCATTACAAAGGATCGTGATCTTATGTGACATTTTAAACTAGAAAATACTAATAATATGCGTATACACGAATAATTAGAATGCTTTCGAATATTTTATTAATCTATATGAATACATTATATATATCAAAAATACTTATATACGAGATAAAAATAATTGGTCGCGCAGGAGATGTAAATGAAACAAATAAAATAGGCGACTCGAAATCGAACCTTTGTTGATTCGAAATTCTCGAACTATTCGATTTCGAATCTTGCAGATTTGAAAACGAATTCGAATCTTCTGCGATTCGATTTGATTCGATTCGAATTCGAACTATTCGCAAACCTCTAATGTTTATCTTCCCACAATCGAAAATTTCAACTAACTTTCCACATATTTCACATCGGCACTCTTTTTCACATTATACATAGGTTATTATATCAGAATAAAAACAAGATGGCGAGAGGAGTTTTGCGAGCACGTCGACGGCTTTCTACGCGATGCTAAATTACTAAGTAAGTACTTCGGTAAATTACGTTACCGCGACACAACATGATTCAATCGATCGGGTAAGCGGATCGTTTTGTGAAAGCGCCGCAGAAGTGGCTGATATAGTATACGCCCGGCGTCGTTGTATACGAAGCAAGCCGCTCTCCTCCGCACCTGCGGCGACTTTGTAGCGTCACCGGGACGTTTAACAAGTCCATGACGACGAATTGTGGGCGGTCGCGAGTGAGTTAGGGCCGCGACACTTTAGAAAATCGAGCCGAGTAAGCGTATCGCGTATCAGCCGGCAGTTACGCGGATGAGCGATGCCGGGAAAACATCGCGTTTTGCTTACACTTTTATTTTCTCGCGCGTGCTAAATCATACTTAAAATCTGGCTCAGAGAAGCTCTTTTATTCTCTTTTATCTTCCTCGCTACATAACTTACGAAATCCATTGCTTTCTTGACGTGAGAGCATTGTCGGTCTTAAAATCGTTCTTACACGAAAAGAATTTTGCTGAATCCAGATCTGAAAATAATTCTTGTTAAATAATCAAAATAATTTTGTGTGAAAGTCGAAATGATTGCTAGAATATCAAAACTGTTTTATCAAAAATGTTTTATAGCAATGCTTATCAGTTTTAACATTCCAACAAATTATTTTGATGATTCAACAAAAAATTATTTTCAGATCTGTATTTAGCAAAATTTTTAGACCTGTCAACAAAATCGTTCTTTCCGTGTACTTTATGGCTAATGTTAGGGTTCAAATTGATATCATTTAAATCATTTAAATACATAAAACATTAGTAAAATTTTACTTTATAAATATTCCTTTCCTTCTTAATAACTAAAATATGTTAGCAACTAAAGTGATGTAGAAAGGGTATATTCCTTATGTATTAGTATATGTATAATATATCTCCGGGCAGTGCTTTTTATATTCATTGACCATGATTCATCTTTTATGTATAGCATTCTGAGAGGACTTAACTTTGGGTTCCTATTCTATTCTACTGTGTTTCTCACTGGTTCTCCTCTATAAAATTCACCCTCTCTCACTCGCACTTTTTCTGCCTCTTAAAGTCAACTCGCTCGCTCATATTGTTTATATGCACGCGTGCGTCTGTCTCCCGGAGCTTCGCGAGTCTCCTCTCTCTCTCTCTCAGGGCTCTACTACACTCTATTTTCACGACGGCCTCCTCCGTGTCTCGTGACTGCGCGCATCCCCGGTAACGAGCGCGCCCGGTACCGTCGAGAAAGGAAAAAGATTGGATTCCCGAGAATTTCGAGAGAATTTTTTAATACGCGTACATAAACGTTTCGCATCGAGCTGCGCGACGTTCCGACGACGTAAAAATGTTCTTTATGCGAGAGGCTTTTCGGTCACGAAATGTCGAACGAAATGCGAGCGCTCTCGGAAACCAAGAAGAACGCTAATTCCAGCGGCGGATCACTCGCATACTTTTTTCGCTCTCCTCGAAACACGAGTTTTTCCAACGGGGCGCACTGCAGCGATTAACAGCGAGTGTAGTACCAACAATTTTATGGAGCAGCTCGTGAATGCCATCGCCGCATTTTATCGACACGGTGACAAATACACGCGTTGTAGACTAGTAAGACTAGCATTGTAACGCGATCCACGAGTGGCATTTAATATCGCATCCTGTATCAAACTTCCATGTTATTACATTACATCGACATGGTTTTTTTTTCATTTTTTATTTGATATATCTTCAATAAACAAAAGGCTGATAAGAAGCTGACATTGCCGTGAAAAATCGGATATAAATCTCCCAACATTTAAAGTATCAATAAATTAAAGCAGCACTTAAAGTCCTGCCGGCGCTACGCACAATCAAGATTTTATTCGCGGCATTGATCGACAACGGTCTGTTCGCTGCACCGCATAGCGCAGCAACGTAGCAATCTCGGATCAAGCCGCGAAAAACAGAAATGGCAGAATGTAGGAATGCAGGCGGATCTTAAAAGGGTCGCGATCCCTTTCCGACTGTCGACTATGCGCCTCTGAATCTTCGATAGGGGGAAAGGGGAAGAAGGAATTTTTCCAGATACTTTCGCGGGAAGAAGACGCCTCCCGTTCTGCTCGACTGCGAGAAGACCCTGCGATAAGTACTTGCCGTCGTAGTAGAGGACGAGAGGGAACGATCGTTAAAAGCCGTCGTCATCTTAGCGTCTTCGGGGCGGATTTTCTAGCGTGCTGCGAGGAGCTGCGAGATGGTACGACTGTACGAGTTGGAATGAAATTGCGCCAGTTGATTCGACATTATATGCCGGAGCGAAAGAAGTTTTACGAAAGAGATAGATAGAGAGTTTCACTATAATCTCCATGATTTATTTAATGTTTGAGAACTTTTGAAATATTTCAAAAATATTTAAGAAGTGACTCATTTAGTAATCCTAAGACTTGCTTAAGATATTCGACTCAGTTAAGATTTTTCTTTCTCATTGCCGTTGCAGTTTTGATTAAGCCAATTTAATTAATATTTTCCCAAAGGAAATCAAATTGACAGGCCCGGGGTAAGATTATTTCGCGATTTCAAGATTATTATATTTACTAGGTCCAGACATGTTTTCGATCTGATTCGATTGGTATAGGATTGTGAAAACGAGAAGAAAAGGAAGAGAACAATAAAGTGTCTGGGCGAACGATTAATTGTTCGAAATAACTGCAGACACGAGGAATCGTTTAGGACTGACGTTCCGGGACATTGTTTGGCGCGGATACAGCCGGTTGGAACGCGTGTCTCCGGACACGCGGGACATAATATACGGGGACAGTTACGGTCCTTGGTCCGACGTATATTATGTCCCGTGTAAGTGCACCGCTCTAGACGTCCATCGCGTAACGCCCTACGTGAACGTGCGCGAGGAATTCGTCTCGTGAAAAATGAACTGGGTTTGTCCTAAGTTAACTGAGACGATCCTCCCCTCGACACCTATAATCATCACGGCGCATTCTCGTCCGATAGATTGGGGAATTCTGTACAAGTGTTTGACATCCGAGTTTTTTTTTGCGCATATGTAATTATTTACATATTTCTCGTCGATAATAAGAACTGCATTTTAATAAATCTATCACGAATTCACAAATCTATAGTGTCAAACTAAACCTTATTTAAATCGCTACTACTCTTACTTAATAAATAGTTCTTTTTTACTAAAACAATGGAGTTAAATAATTTAAAAAAGTTCAAATTTAACCCAAATTTGAGTTAAATTCCATTGTTTTATTTAAAAATATTGTTTTAGTTAAAAAGAACTATTTATAGGGTAGGAGCAGTGGCGATTTAAATAAAGTTCAGTTTGACACTGTAGATTTAACAGTGTTTACTTTTCTAGTGGTTCTCACTGCAACCGTATAGAACGTCATATATATATAATGCATACTGCATGTAAATATTTTAAATTGGCTTTTAATTTTATACCGGCCCTTTAATTTCATATCGTTGCGAGGGTAAATAAGGGAATTCTGTTCTCCTCGTGAATATAAAGCGCCGCCGCTTTCTTTTAACAGCATTTTTCCCTCGAAATTCCCCGCCAACCGGAGACTTTATTTTCACTCTTTTCTGCGGCGCGCACGCGACGCGAGACATGGCCGATTTATTTCTTCGTCGTTGGAATCATTCGTACGATAAATAAAATTCGCAGGGAAAAGGGCGGTATATAGGCGCAGCACGGGCGAGAAACGACGAGTCCCGCCACGGCTCGTCGCGATCTACGCGCGGTATCACGCGCGGTGGTTTCACGCCTGTCACGTAGACGACGTTTAAATCGAGCGCAGAAAAACGCGACCCGTTTCGCAGCCGGGGCCTCGGACCGGCGGCGCGGCGTGTCGGAATTTTTCTCTCGCAACACCTATTTTTCGTCGACTCCGCGCGCAAAATGACTCATTATCGTTGTCGCCCAAAATAAACTTCTGTGCACTTCAATTCTTCACACACACATTTTACATCAAATACGGAAAGAACGATTTTGTTGAAAGTTTTAAAAATTTTGCTAAAAATAAATCTAAAAATAATTTTTTATTGAATCATCAAAATAATTTGTTGGAATGTTAAATTACTGATAAGCATTGCTATAAAACGTTTTGAGATTCTAGCAATCATTTTGACTTTCGCACAAAATTATTTTGATTATTGAACAAAAATTATTTTCAGATCTGGATTTAGCAAAATTGTTTTTTCCGTGTAGAAATTATGTAAGTAAAACAGGCGCAAATTGCAACGCTATAAAATATGTCGAATAATCCTAGATAGAAGTGTTCGCTTTCTGCTTTATAATTCTATAGCAATGATATAAGCAGAGGAAGCAGAATGCGACATTGATTAATGTTAATCGGGATTAACATTGATCAACGTCAATGTAATATAACTATACTTTTTATTAGTTATGAAAAAAGCTATCGAGAAAATGCCAATCAACTCTATATCAGTTTAGATTTTCTAGCTTTTCCGTTTGACAGATTAAAAATTAAATGATATGTCAAAAATATTCCTTCCGCGGCGTTTCAGGTGAAATGACGCGAGGCGAATCACTTTTCCGCTGACGGAAAATGACGAGCGCGAGAGTCGGCGCCTCCGGTGGCCGTTCACCGACGAACGTAAAGGCGGATTCTGCTAATTGCGCCCTCGGCTTTAAATATTTTGACGTGGCCCGAAATTTGGCCCGCGCGTGTTGCCAGACGCTGTGCCGCCACGGCCAACGAGTTGCGCAAATATTTACGACCGTGTCTCTCTCCCTCGCGAATCTCCTCGGGCTCGAGTGTCTCGCCGCCCGAGTGCGTTACAGGGGGAAAGGAGAGGAGGAGAGGGGGGATCCATTTTTTCCGTATTAAAATAAAATTAAACGGAGCTCCGTGACGAGAGAAGAATGGCCCGGCATGAAAAATCACCGTCCACCTCTTCGCGAAGAAAGGATATTACGGATGTTACGCTTCTTCTTGCTGGAATCGTAAATCTTTCCGCACCGCCGTTGAGTTTCGCCGTTGAGGTTTTACGAGACACCAACTGGCTGCTTTCTCTCTCTCTCTCTCTCTCTCTCTCTCTCTCTCTCTCTCTGTCTCTCTCGTCGAGGCCGACAATTTCCTCGCTGACCGATTTCCTCCCCTCCGTACGTTATTGGACACGATATTTATTTTTGCATCGCCAAATGCGCAGAGTATAAATGCATGGGTGAATAATTGATTGGCTTTTAACCAGAGACGCGTACAACTTTGAGACATGCAACATTTATTTGATATTGTTATCTGGTTAACTTTAACATTCGTTATATATAATATAACATTACATATTATATATATATAATATATTTTATTCATGCAACCGTCACCGTGGGATATCTGTTGTATTTTACGTATATAAGTATACCATAAATGTACCATAAATAGAAGTTTTCTCCTACACCGAAAGTCTCTCGCGCTGACGACAATCTCCCGAGCGATATGGAGACCAACTTCCTACGATCGCCATCGATACCCGATAGCTGCGGTTACCCAACAAAGACTCGCGCGGTCTCATTCGTGTCAATTAGAAGCTAATTGATTTCGAGTGTAAATCTCTAATGCGCTGCACAGTAAGATTTTTCGACGGCGCGCGGGGTACGCCGTTTCGATCGCGGGTTGCGGTCGCGGCGGCGCGGCGGGCAGTGCTGCAAGCGGAGCTTGCAGGCGAAAGCAGTTGTTCCCACTAAATTTACGACGACGAGAGGGCTGACCCCCTCCTGTCTTATATACGGCTCGCACTGCTCCGCCGTTTCCTCCGCCGTTAATGAGTCCCTATCGTACGGCGCCATATGTTTCCCCGACGATACTGTTTGTTTTTTGTCCCCCCCCCCTCCCCCGCGAAGGCGGAGAAAGGGTGGAGAGGCTTTTACGCGCCGGCCGTATCCCTGCGCTCGCTGGGCTGGTTTCCGAATCCGCGTTTTGTAAAATGTAACTTAACCGCTTTTACTACATGGCGTCCGCGACCGCGACCGGGTCGCCATTAAATGTCCGATATTTTTCGGGTTTATGTTATATTCATGCGCTGACAATGGATGGGATGTACAGCCGGGAAAATTTCATCGGCGCGCGAAATACAGATAAACAAACAGATATCCGGCTGGGATATTGGCGATGATGGGAAATCGATCATTCGATTGATGCTGAGCGCGCTTATTGTTCCGGCGCGGGCAGCGAGATTACTCCGCACAAAAAAAAAAAATTTCATCGGCACGCTGTCGTCATGCACGCGAGAGACGTCCGCCGTTACGTCGCCGTCACCTCTTTACCGCATCGTCCGATTTTCAATTGGCAGCGTTCGCTTTCAGAGTATCCACAGTACGCTTTGTTCCTTTCACTGCGCAAGAGAAAAATGTTTGATTATTTTTTTTCTCAAGTAACACACACGTAGTCGTGGATATATCAGTCACTTTTTTTTACTAGGTTTCGAAATGCATTAATATTTTGCAAATGCGAGCCACGATTGGTGTACTGTCTCTAGACTAAAGATAGTATACCATCGTGGTTTGCACTTGTAAAATATTAATTACCTATAAAATATATATATGATATACACTCGACAGCAAAATTAAAGCATCACCCATTCTGATCACTAAAAATAGGCAAATTTCAAGAGAGTGTAACTTCGTCAAAAATGATCGTATCGGAATGATCAAAAAAGCATTTTAAAACTTAAAGTCTCTACTTTCGACACCCATAATTCATTAAATTACTTACTGATTCTTTACAAAGCTGCACGGATGCAAATGGAGATGCATCAAATCTAAAAATTGTTTACC
>NW_012026847.1:775337-809962 GCF_000956235.1 Wasmannia auropunctata | reverse complement strand
TCATTTGCGTGCGATTTTTAGTTTAGTTTTTGGAACTTCGCAAACTTGGTAAACAATTTTTAGATTTGATGCATCTCCATTTGCATCCGTGCAGCTTTGTAAAGAATCAGTAAGTAATTTAATGAATTATGGGTGTCGAAAGTAGAGACTTTAAGCTTTAAAATGCTTTTTTGATCATTCCGATACGATCATTTTTGACGAAGTTACACTCTCTTGAAATTTGCCTATTTTTAGTGATCAGAATGGGTGATGCTTTAATTTTGCTGTCGAGTGTATATATATTAAATATATACTAAAAATTATGAAAAAAAGTGTCGCAACCGATATGTCCACGACCTGTATCTGACTGCGAATTTTAATCCGAGGAAGTCTGTATTGCATACCGCAGGTCAGATGTGCTACACAGATTGATCCTGGGCCGCAATCGTCATCGTCCTTGCAGAAGTTCTTGCCTCCTTCCTGGTTACGAATCTCGATAATTTCCCTCCTTCGCCTGTCTGGCAGATGTAGAGCTATGACTTCTGATTCGCTCTGAGAAAATGTTGATGACGTTATTGCAGGACGATCGCAGGAGCGTATCAAACTCAGAAATACGATATTAACACAAAATTAGTTTTAGAAAATTTAAAAAAAAAAAGAAGGATTTGCTGCGACAATAAGCTAACCCACAATGTAGTTAAATATAAAATATGGTATAGAAGTAGATGGAAGATCCATACACGGAAAGAAAAATTTTGCTGAATTCAGATCTGAAAATAATTTTTGTTCAATTTCAAATATTTTAATAATCAAAATAATTTTGTACAAAAGTCAAAATGATTGCTAGAATATCAAAACGTTTTATAGCAATGCTTATCAGTTTTGACATTCCAACAAATTATTTTAATGATTCAACAAAAAATTATTTTCAGATCCGTTTTCAGCAAAATTTTTAGACCTTTCAACAAAATCGTTCTTTCCGTGTATTAACGAGATATTTTCCCATTGCTTCAACTTTAAAGTTTATTCTCTCCGTTTTTACGGAGAATGTGCACACTGTAAAAAATATTCTCTAAAAATCCATACCACTGGTGTCATAATAACACCACTGGTGTGGATTTTAACACTCACACGCGGGGTATCTATATAATTCTCACCATGTTGGTGTAAAATTAATACTATCTGATTGGTGTAAAAAACTCACTTTGTTGCGATGTGAATTTCCACACAAAGAACGGTGAATCTTAACATATTATGGCGATTGTTTGACATCACGTGTCTGTGTAATCACATATAAGCGTCATCACACCGCATATTGTGAAAGCACATAAAATCGCATCATAATTTAACATCGCATTTGTCGGTGTGAAAAATTTTCAATAATTTGGTGTTAATATTCACACCGAGAGAAATATTTAACCACATAAGTGTGGTGAAATTTCACATCAATATTTTTTAGAGTGGCAGGGTCCACTGTTGCAAATCCTTCAGTTGTAACAAGCACAGAGAGGAATTGTGCAAAGTAAAGTAACGCGATTACTCACGTCGGAGTCGCTGCTTGAATCGTCTAATTCGATCACCCGAATGTCCGGTTTTCCCTAAGACGGAAACGGAACCAAGTGAGATTAGCACATAATTGTGGTCTACCACTATAGCGCGCACCACGCGTTTCAACGGTAAGATCAAGTCAATTCTCCGTACCTTCTTGTCTTGAATGATACATGATTCGGCCGAAACGGTGTATATTAACAACGCGAAGAAAAGAAGTCGGTACATGCTGGGGTTAGGACGCGTTACTGTATAGAATTGCGATCGCGCGAGCGTCCTTTATACCGGAATCCCAGAGCGCGTCGCCTGCGAAATTCCATCAAGTGCGCGGCGTTCTTATCGAAGCGGCCGTTAAAGCGCGCGCGCGCGCGCCCCTTCGGAAAACGGATTGCCAGCGACGCTTCTCTTAACTCGACCGGAAATTACGCAAACGCGGATGATTTCCGACGTTGCGCTAAGTATCCGTGGGATTTGCCGCTTATTTATCTATAATTAGAAAAAAGGAGTAAACACGTCGTAAAGCGCGCGTCGCGCAATTTCCTCGAACGCGAGTAAAAAAATGTGGGTCTCTATCTGTTATCTTAACTAATTTCCACGGCCGTAACTAAAATGCTGCCAATCGGTCTTATCTGCGAGAAATATTTTCTAAACTGAAGCTTCTGTCAGAAAGAAGTTAATATGCTTTAATTTAATTTGACCGTGAGACATTTTCCACTGACTATAGGAATAAGCGTCAGCGCGTGTTTACTGCAGTGTGTTGCAATGCGCAATAGTAATAAAAGTATATCTTACCGATTATTTAGCTCGAAACGTTACGATCGTATTGCGTGTAGGCCGCACGTCGTCTACGTATCCTTATTCGATTTCGCAGTATTCCCTTAAGCGATATATATTTTCAGTCTCTCCACGGGTCCTCCGGAGACAGAGAGGATACTTACTGTGCATTTTTCCGCGGAATACCGCGCTACGTTTCCGTAAAATAAGAAATACGAGACGCCCGTTTTCCGATGCTCCAAGGAGGAGGCGATTCGATTCCCACGAGTGCATTGCAGTATGTATTTTCGCGTTTTCTCGCGTGCGCGCGCGCGCGCGCGGTTGCAGAGCGAGGCAATACGACGGGCGACTTTTCATCGGAGATCGACTTTAATGACCGACGGAGTCGGATGCGAACAAAGGGCGTTGCCTTTCATTTTTTTTTTTTTTTACTTCGGACGAAAACGCGCGAAGAAGAAATAGAAGAAGAAGAAGGGGCCGGGAGTTACGGACATCAGGATTAAAACCTTTAATCAGCCGCGCGCCATTAACATACTTTGTTAGCAAGGTACGTTGCGGTTGTTGCGGAACGAAGGAAAAAAAGGGAGAGGGGAAGGCAGCGCGGAAAATCCGCGCGCGAAAGGGTAAAAACTGCATCGCATGCTGAAGTGGTCCTCCCCCCCGACCCTTCCGCGTTGTTCCTTATAGTCGCGTCCGAATGATTATCGCGCGCCCATTAGCACTTCAGCTCGCGCGTCCGTTCGCTTATTACAGCGAATAATCAAAGATGTTTTCAGCCGCCGGCGAAATGGCCACATTAGGAAATTGCACGCTCGGCATCGCGCATATCGTTATATTTTCGCTGCCTCGTTATCTCTGTCTTTGAGGGAGCTCTTTCATTCGCGTCGATATATCCACATACCTAACGTAAAGCTTGCTGAATATATTCGCGTTTGCTCCTGAACGCGAGATCATTAATATTCTTGTTCTTGTTGCGTCATTAATTCCAGAAATAGAATATCACACGGGGAAAGATTTATTACTGCGCCTGCCATAGAACGAGCTCTCCCGATGTGCGTTCAATTATAAATATGAAAATGACAATAAAATTATATTGTTGAAAAAATTACACGCGCGTTTCCTGCCGTAAGAATTACTTACTGTTAAAAAATCGGACGCGGTGAGAAAAGCATTTCTCTGTGAAAATGAGACACGGAATAAAAAGAAAAATTAGAAAAAACCAAAGAACGTTATGTCGCGAAAACTTTTTATTTAAGGAAAATATCACATTGTTTGTCAGGTGTGTGTCCATTACCATTACACCACGTATTGCGTTCTCGGCGGGTTAATTCTTAACACTACATACTTAATGGCGAGGGAAGTGCAGCTGTTTACATAGCACCGTCACTACTGTTAGCGAAGTTGTCGCGTGAAGGAGTCGAAATTAGACGGTGGCGGAGTCCTCGACGCGGCTCCCCCGGCCGACGACGCGACGTGACCGGAAGTCCTTTGTCCGCCTTTGTTGATTGCCGAACAACGTGGAAACTACTCATTAGCTTAGCAAATAATACTCTACCGAGCACCTAACCTTTGGCTAAACACTCGCTCGCCACCATCCAGTACTGCGCCCTATCGTCTTTATTATTTCTACAAGCCTCGGCACTGTTTGTTTATCCAGCAAGTTTGGTTATGTACTATTAAAAGATTAAAATGTCGTTATTTTATCGTTATGAACATAACAGCGTAAAAATTAAAAATAGAGGTATGCTGCACAATAATCTCGGTTCAATTTTCGAATTCGCGCCGTTCCTGCAGACATTATTAGGATTCTAATACGTAAAAAGTAATCCGCTTGTCCGATAATCGGATGAACCGTTTAGATCGGGCATACACTCGCTCGCAAAAGTCTACGGAACTTGAGAAAAATATAAAAAAAAAAAATGTGGTTCTGAAAATTTACAACTGTCTCTGATTATCATAATTCTGTTTCTAACGGCTCGGCCGTGAGGATAAATTCTAAACGAATAAACGGTAAAACTCATGAATGTCAATCCCACCGATCGACTTTATTTGTGCACGAGCGAGGGACGAGATGTTCGACAAAAGAAGCTGAGCTTGCCCGAGTTGCTGACTGCTTCGGGAAAACAAATTGGAAATAGTTCAGAAGAACAAAAGCAAACAGAGCTGCGGGGCTTTTCTTGGCGCTCGTTGACTCTGTGGAAAGAAATGTGCGGACCAAATTAGTTGGAACAGTCACGGTCCAGACGACAGGTTGTGAATGATGAATGAATGCTGTAGTACGTAGTACCTCGGGAAAGGTAATTTTGAACTTTTCCGCGGTAAACGGGAAGTCTAGACACCTGTTTTGCGAGAATAGTACAAGCGCAAATCTCATAAACTTCAAGACACAGGACTAACATTGTAGGTACTCGAGAGAGGGTAGAGCTTGTAGCTTTTCGCTGCTCTGTCACGAATCCGTTTCATAATTGCTAATTCAAACAGATACAATAATAACTAACGTAAAACTGCCAGATATATCTTTTCGACTCGGAGACTGTCCGGAGCCACGTATTTATTTTATATGAGACGGTTTCCAATTTTTCATATTTTTCCTTCTCATCTAACCGACACTTCATTACTTTAAAGTTAATCTTTGCAAAAATCTTTGCGAAGATTTAATTAATTGTCATGATTAAGCAAATATAAGATAAATAAAACAAAGATACATGGAAAAAACAATCCAGATCTGAAAATAATTTTTGTTCAATAATCAAAATAATTTTGTGTAAAAGTCAAAGTGATTGCTAAAATATCAAAACGTTTTATAGCAATGCTTATCAGTTTTAACATTCCAACAAATTATTTTGATAACTCAACAACAGATTATTTTCAGATCTGTTTTTAGCAAAATTTTTAGATCTTTCAACAAAATCGTTCTTTCCGTGTAATATTTTCTTACCCGTTTGAATTCCAGAAGTTTAACTTACGAAAATCAAAATATATGTAACAGTAATATCAAAATTATTAATGATTTTTATTATTGCCAACAAATCTTGAGAATTAATTCCTTTTTCTAAAAAGGCAAAGCATTCCTGAAGGAAAGCCGTATGGCCAGTTTGTGCATTCGCTTCGCGGCCTTTGTGCTCATTTGCACTTACCAGAAGCGCTTGCTAATCCTGTTAATCGCCAAAGAACGTTTTCGTGGAAGAATGGCCGAGAAAGATGAAGCAAACGATCTGTTTCTTTGTCGCGTTAAACGGTCGACATTGCACGCGAGAGTAAACGCGAGACAAACGAATCGCAGATTCGCCGAGATCGTTCGTATATTTAGACCGTGTTCCTAACACACAGCGCCGTCTCTCCGCTCTCTCCTCCGTCCTTCTTTTTCATTTTTCGAACTTAAATTACCGAGTGTACCTCTCAAGGAAACCTAAATAGATCGATATAGCGATATTAATTCCCACGCTTTCTCACACGCTTTTTCTTAAGTCCCGCGGACTTTTGCGATCGAGTGTATGTCCGATCTAAATCGGTTCATCCGATTACCGCTCGGACAAGCGGATTACTTTTTACGGATATCACATTTTTCACTTTGTGAAAAGCAAAAAATTATTTAACGCCAGTCGCAGATCGCGCTCGAGTGTGTGCATGTGCCCACGCACGGGCGAGTGGATATACAACACACGGACGGTTATATTCTCGAGCGCGGCGCGCTCATGCAGTATTCATTCGAAAGCGTTTAATAACCAATACCGTCGGCGAGCGGAATGTAATATTTTTTTATGTACCTGTATATAAAAAGGAAAGATAAAAAAAACAACCGATGAAAATCCGATATATCGGCGTGAGGCGCGCGGGCGCGCGCAGGTACCATGAACGGCGCGGCGCGGGCGCGCGGCGTCGCGATTTGTTTTCATAGATTTTTCCTCGGACATTATCGCACGTCGGGCGAATGCAATCTTTATCCCGAATCCGTTTCATCGGCGAAATAATCCGAAAATAACGCGCTTCAACTTCGACCGTATAAGATCCGGCGCGGGCAAATAAAGATTAATGATAAAACCCGATACATGCTTATTAAACGGCCCGACCGATAAAAGGCCTTGCGAAATTATTCGATATCGACGATACTTTATACTGCATGCGGTAGGACGTTATTGATATCGATCGCACAGCACGGTATACTCTACCCAGACGGGACTCGTGCGTGCACGCACGCACGCGGAATCCGTGGGAAAGCGGCTTAATTGAAACGATTATCCCCTCGTTCACAAAGAGATAGCGACCAGCATTTTGTGATGCACTTACGTAATGATTAAGCCGGCGTGCGCACGGCTGAAATCGAGGATGAGTGCGTGTGTTCGAGACATATCGTTATCGATGGAACTAATGCGGGACGGAGATTGGGTCCCGCGGTAGATACGACGATGGTCCCTCATCATGTTTAGAGCGATCCTGACGTGTGGCGGTCTCCTCCCCAGTGCAGCGTCTCGATTCTCTGATGAGCGAATGACGCTTCATCTTATGATCGATATATGCGCAATTAATGCGGATTGAGAACGGGGAAATTCTACGGATTACGGAATTGATTTGCGACGTTCAGATCAGAGTTCTGATCAGATTTGATATAGTAAAGTTCTTTTGTCGAATTCTTGTGGTCAAAATTAGAAGTGTCAAATGAAAGTAAAAGAGTAAGAAAATTGTAACAAAAATTCGAGTTTCGTTATATGTATAACGATTAAATAACTAAGAGAAGAGGGGGGAGGGGGGCAAATAGTGACGGATTTTTTCCTCTCTCTCCTACAAGCTAATTTCAAGTTTACAAGATATGATTTTTTACTAAAAGAGTACTTTTCACTTTCAAATATACAAAAAACTTACTTAAAGTTTCCATAAGTCATGTATACAGGCTAGACTTTCATAAAAACTGAAACCTACATTTGTCACTAATTGCCCTATCCTATGGGTAAATAGTGACACTCTATGGAACAATTATAAAATACATAATTCTTAACTCCTAATCGATCTTTCTTTTGGCATTTTGATTAGATAAGGTAATTTATATTAATTTCTATACTTTGTCCTATGTAAATTTTTATTGATGAATAATAGTATCATTATTTGCTAGTATTTCTTATTGAAAATCACATTTATTCTGGATCTTGTGACTAACCTTATATTATCCCAAATAAATTAGAAAAATCATATTCAAATATTAAAAAAACTTTTTGACTTGTTATTATTTACCAAACTAAAAATTGTCATTATTTGTCCCAAGAGCTACTTTTTCCTTTAAAACTTTACTGAGAGAAATAAAATTAATATACAAGCATAGGAATGACATCAAACTAAAGGAAAAAGGTAACGTATGATATAGAATAGGTTAAATCTCATTCAACCGATTCAGCAATTAAGAAAATATAACTTCAAATATCAAGAAAAGATCCAGATTGACGGTTTTACGAATGCAAAATTTTAAACTTCGTTAGCTATATTTGGCTTTTGATTTTTACTGCTTTTTCAGAAGATGATTAGATGCTTGAGAACTATCTTTCTATTAACGGAAGTGGTAAAATAGACGCGGATAAGAGGAGAAATTTAAAGACACTATTTGCTTCCTATCACTATTTGCCCCCTCTTCTCTTACAATTTATTAATTGTTAAATCTATTGTATCAAATTTAACCCTATTTAAGAGTCGCCACTGCTGCTACTTAATATATAATTATTTTTAAATAAAATAATGGAACCCAAATTTGAATTAAATTTGAACTATATTTTGAATTATATAACTCTTATTGTTTTAAATGTTAAAAATAACTATTTATTACGTAGGAGCAGTGGCGACTTAAATGAAGTTAAATTTGACATTATACATATATGTATATAGATTTAACAATGTTTGATCGTTATATATGAAACTCGAATTTTTCTTACAATTGTGCGTTCTGTAACCATGTCTGACAGTATCTCACATTTCTTCTGTGAGGATTTCTTCATTCATGGACGTGCCACATGAAATCAGATCGAGCGGCGCTACCCTAGATTCACGAAGACCAATTCGTCTTTCCCCGTCGACGCCTTGTCGTCTTTCGGGTAGCGGATCCGGCCGTCTAACTGTTTCCGCCCTCGCGCGTCTCACTCACCGAAATAATATGGACTAATTTCGGCGGGCGTCCCTCGGGGAGTATCCCGGGGGAGCAATAAGGGGGGAGTCGCGGAAGCGTTCGCCGGCATTGAATTCCATCTATTTGTCCGGCCGGCCGGTCCGCGGAGAACAGCCGCGAAACTTCTAATATCCCCATACGTCACGCGTGGACGTCACACTCTGACATGGCCAATCGCAACCCTTTCTCCTGCAATCGCTGCGAAAATACGCAGGGGTCATTTAACCCTTTCACTACCAATGTGTGTCCAATCAGGAAACTACTTCTTTGCCGCTTCTTTATTACCGAAAGAAAGGAGTTCATTTTTGTTTTCGTGCTAGATTATTATTCATCAATCATTACATTACATTACATTACACAACGCCTATATTTGGTTCGGGGATTCCCTATGCATCAGGTATCCCCATCGCAGAACATTATGAGTACGCATACTCGGAGGTACGATAAATATACCTGGCCGAGAGAGTTCGTGACTTAATCTGCAAGGGTATCTCGACCATACAGTCGCCTTACGCTATTCGTGGATTTATGGCCTTATTCATGTCTCGTGCTCTCAGGCCTTTCCACCTTCCGTATCGATATCTGTACGCGTTGCGTAATAACGCGCGATACGCTGCAAATTTCCGTAATGGTACAGACTCTTCTCTGAAAGAGATCCTCCTTGTTTCGAGAATTGCTTTCACGTACTGAATATCGAGAGATATGCGGGAGAGAGATGTTAATGAGAAAAACATGGTTCACGGTGCATGGGATAAAAAGATTTGCAAGAAGCATGCAGATGCTTTTAAAGAATAATCGGATAGTTGCATATGATAAATTTTAGGACATTTTCGGACTTGAACTATCTCTTCCCTTCCTCTCTTTTTTTTCTCTTAAGTAACCTTTTTACTTTTCTTGTATTTTCCTTCATTATTCAAATATTTGTTTGATTTCTAAATATTATAGTATTATAAGTTACGCCGTAAATACTAATACATGTATAATATGTGTATGTAATAATTTAGTGTATGTGTGTGTGTGTGTTTGTGTGTGTGTGTGTGGGTGTGGGTGTGTGTGTGTGTGTGTGTTTGCGAAAATGTCATCCTAGAATATTCAATAAATAATAATAATCAGTCTATTTCTCTCCTTTTTAGAAGTTAAACATTAAAAAATTTAATATAAGTCCTCCATATTTCTCTTTTAAAAAAATGTATCAAAGCTTAATATTAATCTATTCTTAGCCACTATGACTCTTCCAATTATCCGATTCGAACATTTGGCGGACATCAATCTCGTTCCATTTCAAAGACTCGCGGTTAAATCAGCGCGATAAGGATTTCCTGCTCTTTGAAAGAGCATTCTCCCTATAGGAACATTATGGGAATCTTCCCGCAAGTCTATGGCGGAAAAGAGGCCTGAAAGCTGCATGACGGTGGATATATTTCGCTCGCGCGGCTTAAGGACACTATTCTCCCCGTCTAAAGCGGAAATCCTGGGCAGCGTGCCGTCGTCGAGATTCTCGAAGTGGAGTATCGTGTTCGGATGTCTTTCGTGTTTTGCGCGTCGAGTTGATCGCGTCGCGCAGAGCTCGAAAGAAAACGCGAACTCTGCCGCGAATACGAATCTCTCCGTCATCGTTGAGCACTTTGGATTTAGACTTTCGCAGTTGAAGAGACCGCGTTAAACAAAATAACTTTTCTTTATCCTTTCAAATGTTACGTATTCTAGGGAGAATTCCAGAGAGAATTTCTAGAATTTCTCGTAAACTATATGTATATGTTGGTTTGTTCAATCCGATTCGAAACTTCAGTATACGATTCAAATAATGGAATACAGTTGTTGCAAGATTTTATCGAGTTGGAAAACAGAAAAATCATAGATAAGTATTTTATGAAAATTTTGGATATTTAATCTACAAATTTTTTTGTACCTCTACTCCTTTTTCAAATTTAATTTGTTTAGTAGAAAAATTAGAACGACTTATTATTCAATACATTAAATCTTATCGTGATGCTGATATTAATTATACACTGAGAAAAAAATTGATTGTACAAACTAAATTTGTATAGTTGTTTGATCACATAGTTGATTCAACAATTCTTTAGTTGCACAAAAAAAGGTATAGTTTATTCATGTCAAATATGAAAATTTTTAAATCAAGAATTAACTAAATCAATTCAATTAATTAATTTTGTTTGAAATACTAGTAGTATCTATTTGTGCATGCTATTTAGTTATCCAAGTAATATATTTGTTCAAATTCCAATTATCAAACTGACTAAACGATGCTGATGGGGATAATAAATAGTGTGTATTTTTAATGGAACGGTTAAGTTAAATACGATAAATTTTTGTTGAAACAAAATAGTTTAGTTTAAAAAATAATATTTTCTTTGCAATAGTAACAAATTATTTTGTGTCATCGTAATAACGTTTAGTTGAATCATATCGGACTAAATATTTTGGTAAGATGAAACATATTTGGCGTTTTTCAACAAATTTTTTTTCTCAGTGTACATCGTTTCAACGACTTTGGTGACGAAAGGATTTAATCTATGCGAGATGAAACGGTCACGAGGAAACCGCCGACAAATTTCTGCAGATGGGAAAGAGCCGCGAGGGACGGTAGAATAATAAATCTTACCACTCTGCCCATCCGACAGTAGAGAATTTTGCAGCGGGGGAAGAAATTTCAGCGCGACGACGACTACGGCGCGACGGCGGCGGTGACGACGACGGAGGACGCTTTTTCCTTCTCGATATGGGAAGCGCGTCTAATGGAAGAGCGGGCGACAGACGCTCCGGAATGTCTTAAAGGCCATCGATTCGGACGAACCTGTCGGATAACTTGGTAGTAAGACTTATCGCACGTCGTAGAACGGTCCCGAAGAGACAAGGGTCCTCCACGAGTAGGGCAGTTTGTCGAAACCCTCGGCGACAACTATCTTCTACAGCCAGCGGCTCTCTCTCGATAAGTGGCTTAGTAGCTCGCTCACTCTCTCTCTTTCTCTCTCGTTTCCGTCTCTGCAGTAACCGTCTCTGAGTTGTCCACGTTCGAGAACGATCCCTCGGACGCACGGCAACGATCAAATTATCCTCCTTTTTCCGAGACTCATTCGGTCTCAGAAACGCGCCATGTCGAAACGGCGCTTTCCATCGGCACGTACGCGAGTCTTGCACGCCGAGATAGTGGAAATCGGCTGTCTCTCGCCATCTGTAGATCAAAGATAAAGCAGCGAACGTCGCGACGGATGATTGAATCCACGTCGCTTTATTTTAATTGGTAGAACACGGTGGCGCGAGGATGGGAACAGAGGACAGTAATTGTTTCTTTCGACCTCGTGATCCTGATCTATAAATTAACGGCCGCTTTCGGGCCGCTCTTCTTAATTGGGCCGCGTATTAATCCCCCTCCAGGATACGACCGCAAGGATTTATTTGCGGGACGGCGCGAAGGGGAAAGAACGGCGGTGATAAGCGAGACACAGAAACGTGGAAGGACACGTGGGATTACGAGGTCTTAACTGCGCGTGCCAAAATAGACGAGGATCGCCCCTGATTTTCTGGCGTGTGAGAACTTGACCTTTGAATACAAAAAGTCCAAAAAAAAACTGACGAGAAAATCTGGATTTTCTATCATCTTACATCCTATAATTATTATTATCGATAAAGAAATCTTTGACCAATTCAGATAGTTTTCTTTAATAATCGAAGTTTTATAATAGATTTTATATTATTATGTAATAATGAATTTTTTATTACTATAAGTGCGCGCGATTGTAAATTAACAGAGGCAAAATTGATTTAATTCTTATTTTAAATAGCTATGTTTAAAGGGAATTTTAATTAGCATGGTATTAAAGTCTCGAAGAGAGGAAATATTATCAAAAATTCATCTTTATATTAATTTATGTGTCAATAATGTGTTGAGATATAATTAATATATTTTGATACATGGCTTAGTGAACTTTTTCACGATAGTTCCAAATTTGATCCGTATTTGCAGAAATTAATGACGCGACATGGTATTGATGAGGTGTAATCGCCCGTTCATCCGGGTTTATTGATAAATAACGCTGCGCCGGATCTTCCGTCGGTATACATTACGTTTACTCCTGGAACATTACGTTAAAATACGCATTAATCGCAGGCCGTAATTTTTCGGCATGCCATTTGTCCCGCCGAATAACGCGCCGCGACTGAGTGAGTACACAGAGGGGGGAAAAGTAGACAAATTTGATCAACGGCTGCGACACCTTGACGTCCTATTCGTTTCCGGTTGTCGCGTCAGCTTGCTGGAAGCGGCTAATTAATAATAAGCGCTTAATTAAGCGAATGGATGCGCGCTTTTGTCGATTGCGCTAGGGGATACAGACGAGTACCGCGTCTCGTATACGAGGAAAGCCTATTTAAAGCGTATTTCATGTAGCACTGTGTGCGCGCATTTGTACAAACGGATGCGCGTCGCACTGCCGCATGACAATGCAAGCTGTTGCATACTGCGAATGCAATTATTTGTAATATTTATAATCAGAGATACGTGCGCACAATTATCTGCGGACAAAAAAAATATTCGAATGGTTAGATAAACCCGCTTCTCGTTCTTTAAACGCTTTGAATTTTACAGAATGTCCGAAAAAAGTTTTTATGTAACATTACAATCTGTGTGGATGTATGGAAAGAACAATTTTGCTGAATCCAGATCTGAAAATAATTTTTGTTCAATAATCAAAATTATTTTGTGCGAAAGTCAAAATGATTGCTAAAATATCAAAATGTTTTATAGCAATACTTATCAGTTTTAACATTTCAACAAATTATTTTGATGATTCAATAAAAAATTATTTTCAGATCTGTTTTTAGCAACATTTTTAGGTTTTGTAACAAAATTGTTCTTTTCGTGTGGTACTCTGTATTCAATTTAAAAATGGTGTATTTGTTGTATATATTTTTGGGACACTGCTCATCAGGAAAAAATTTGCAACGAAATATGTTGCGAAGCCTTGTATCCAAATCGTTTTATACAAATAATTCTACAAAAATTTTAACGATATAATTTAAGACAAGCAGTGTCAATTAGGCTGTTGTCGCATCTCTTTCAGATCCTATTGCTCTTATCTCCGATAGAGTAGAATGTGTCGAATAAGAGACATGCAAAGAAGCGTGTCGTTGTCAACGACACGACATTTCATCGCGAAGATTTTTGAACCGCCCTACGCGCGGCTCTTGTTGACTGAGGGAAGTTAAATAGGGGTGCCTAGAAGAGACTGTGCCGTAACGATTTAGGAGTTCGCTTTAACGTACGGTTACCCCTCCCCCCGTCCCTCCGACCGAAAGGTCTTTGTGAGTAAATATATCGCGAGCACCCACGCAAACGCTGGATAAGGGATAAACAGCCGCAGAATCTATCTTAATTTTGGAACGCGACTCTCGCAAGTAGTGTAGTACTCGTGTTGCGATGGAGAAAGTGAGGCGCGACTAATTGAATCACAGGAATTAACGCGGTGGCTGCGATTCGCCGCGCGAGGGTGCTCTCGAAGATTAATGAAACGATCTCGTTAACGGCCCCGTCACCGAATCCCTTCGATTAATGTTGTGATTATTTTATTTATTACCTTAATGCATGCTGTTATTTTAATTGTTACGGATTATCGATATTACTAAATATGACTTGACAATTTTCTATTTCATTGATGCGCGCGCGCACATTACAGTTTTGCGGAATCCGCCCGCTATTAACTAGATCGGCCTAACTCGGCCAGAACCACGGGCGGCTTATCGACTTCCGCTTATTACCCACAAATTCGCGATTAATGGTCGCCAGATACGTGTATCTGTGCCATCTATAAACGCCGCCGCGGGTGCGTGCATTACGATCTCCCCAATCGCGCGCTTTTGCGATTAGGATGGAATTTCAGGGCGTGTTCCGCGAACGTCCCGCGCGAACGAGGGCGCAGGTCTCTCGTATAGGTGCGCGATAATTAATAAACAAACTCATAGATATGCGATAGGACCGTCTACGGGACGTCGCGTGAGATTTACAAGGGGGACCTTTCCCTTCGCTTATCCTTCGCTTATCGTCGATTAGAAACGCGAGTGCTCGGCGCGAGCACGGCCGACCTTCGATCCTCGGTCTCGTTCGCGCGAAGTGGCCCTTTTATTTTGCTTCCTCCCCAGAGGGGGAGGGCGAGGGGGTGACCCTGGCAGTTAGATCGAGGGGGGGTTAAAATGCTTTCGGGCGTCGACGGGCCCACGAAGCGTAGGGCGAACGAAATGTCGTGCTTCGCGGTGAAAGTCTCGTTGCGTTGCGCAAAAACAAGGGTGAGTTACGAGCGAAGGGTGCGTTTTGTCTTCTCTTTTCCGTATCTACCGAGCCTGCGTTTAGAAGTCGGATAATTCGAGCGATACATTTGAATTTGCCGCCATTACCCCCGACGATCGCCCCGACGAGCGTTTGTCTTCGTCCTCCTCCCGAGGGATATCTCCATTAGGTAATTATCGTTTCTGCGGATAATCGAGTCTGCACTCTTCTTGGTAATCGGACTGATTCCTTCCATACGGTTTGGAATAGATTTGCGTCTACACCGTGGTAACTAATTAAAAATTATAGCTAATTGCTAGAATGAAGTGATACTTGTGTGCATAACTCAATACTTCTGATTGCTCAAAAAATATTTTTACACATTGGATGATTTCGAATTTTATTAAAATTAAATATTAAATATTAAATAAAATAGACCTTAGTAAATCTCGAGATTACAAAGTAAAACGCGAAATATTTTAATATTATGTTTTGTGATTTTTACATATTTTTTTATCGGTTTTCTTCCTCATTTTATTGTCTTTATAAACATATTTCTATAAACATTCAGAAAAAATATATAAATAATAGTGCATTAAAATATATGAATGTATATAAATAAGAATATATTAATAATACTCTATTTGAATAAGTCTGTAATATTAATAACTGTTATGAAAATCGCGATTTTTTTTTTAAATAACGGCTTGGTTGATCTTTACACAACTAACGTACGATTTAAGAGCCGATGATCACTGTAGTAATTTCCACCGAACGAAAATCGCAAAATCTCTCTCTCTCTCTCTCTCTTTTCCTTATCTTCCCGAGCCTTTGTGTATATGCGCTCGCGCTCACCATTGCTAGAAGGGCCGTATTTCTTCGATTATCTCGTGCGTGCGGCATCAGGACGAGCGAAATGCAAGTTTTATCATTTGCGCCGTAATTAAAGCTCGACTTTGCAATTAGTCCCGATTAAGCGGGAGAATCGCGCTGCTCTTCGTGAAGCGGCGCGCGTCACGAATTTGATGACGCATTATTGCATGATCTCGCAAACAAAAGTCTCGTCCATCATGTAGAGCTTCAGCTCCCCTCATCCCCCCCCCCGCCGTACATTGTTTCGTGCGCATAATTTAATAATTATTTCTCTCTTCTTGGTTGCAGGTAAGCGATGAACGCGATGGCCTACTTGCTGGGGAGGAGTTACACTCGTAACGCGCAGTGTGTTCGGTCGGGTCGCATGGACGTGAAATATATACCCAGTGAGTCTTTTCGTACGCGTAAAAATATTTTCACGGGAAGGGCGACTTCTGTAATTTCGCTTGTCTGGCTGATGCACTCGCGTCTAAGGAATGGCGTGCCCCGCTACGTTTTTACGGCGTTGCGCGATAAATTGCTTCGGGTAAACCGCCGTTTACGTAAACATGCCCGCTCGCGTTCGCGCCACGCTCGTGTGTATTCCCTGGCAAAGAGGATATATAATAAAACACGGCATGAAGGATCGATACCATCGCGAGAAGCTAAGTGGATAACGCAATGGTCCCGGGGTTTTAACGTGCGAGAGCGTCCGCAGGACCGTGGCGGCGGGCGCGGTGGTAGGGCAGAAGGCGCCGGAATTTCAGCCATTCTCCTCGGGATTCGTCGCGAGCGCGTATTTCTCGAGCGGAGAGAGGAAAGGCCGCCGTCTATCGAGGGATCGCGGGTCGTCCGGGTCGCGCGATCTCGCGTATAATCTTATTTGCAATATATCTCCGCGAGAGAGGAGAGAAAGAAGAGAGCTCCGATCCATCGTTCTCCGGTGTACTTTATAATCTCGCGTTTCCTCGCGACGTCGTCGTCGCCGTCGTTCTCGACGGTCGTCGTCTCGTCACAATTCCTCTTTCTCCACCGAGAGGTACGTACGACATACTTACTTTTACGAGAGTGCTCTCCAGCGCGGGGACCATAAATTTCCCGTTTTACGCCGGTCGCGTAAGCGTTTTGCCGCTATGGCTTTTCTACAGCTCGCGAGGACAATGCTGCATCGACGATGATCGGGAAACAATGCCACCGGCGTCGTCGTACTCTTGATAACTCCGACGCGTTAGGCCTGCACCGAGTGACTTACGGCGCAAGTTCTCGATCGTGAAAACCTCTCCCGACGCCTACCCGCGTTGCGGTGACGCACCGTGGCTCCCGTGCTAAGGGGAGTGGGTTCCGAGGGACCGTTTACGCCTTCCGCCACTTCCTCACCCCCTCCCCTCCCTCCGGTTTACGGTGGTTTAATTATCGACTGCGAGTCAGGAAGGCGAAAAGGGAGAGGACGGGCACGCCGATAAATCTCGGCCGGCCTGTGCTTTGCGCGCCGAGAGAACGGTGGGATTGCAGTTGCAAAAGAGCGGCGCAACAGTTCGGCGAAATTGACGTTTCTTCGAGTTTTCTTCGGGTCTCCTTTTTTGATAAATTCATCGTGCCCGCGTTTCACTTCGCGCGACGGTCGCGCGCTTTGCTTCGTGCTTAAATTACACTCGCGCTAATTTCGACGTTTGATACGGTGATAAACGGCGAAGAGAGGAAGGAAAGGCGCGCGCGACGGTGGGCGATCTTAAAAATAGAATTTTCCCGCAAGGAAAATCCAATTTCTGCTCGGAGGCATGCTCCTTCGCCAAAGTTCGCGATAAAGTTAAATCGGAATTAACGAATTAAACAGTTCAACGGACGGCTTTAAATAAGCCCTGCAAATGCGGAGGGAACTTCCATAATCGTCGAAAGTTCGATGACTTCTAGCAGATATATCCCGCGGGGAGAGCGTCGTGTTTTATTTTTAGATATAGCTTTCCCGCAGAAATTATAATCTATTATTCCATTATAATATAATCTACTTTAATCTATTTTTTAAAACGTCAAAATACAGTAAATTGATTCTCACAAGTTGTCAGTATATTTCAGTACTTGAAAAAAAAATTTTTTAAAGACGCGAAATAAACGCGCCAGTTGAAAAAATTATAACTCAAATACATATCTCTCCTCATATCATTTAAGAGTTTTTTTGTTTCCAAATGATATTATCTATAATAGTGCTTTTTTTTCTAAAAATAAAAAAAAAGAAAGATAATGATATCGCAAAGTTGCATTAAATACAATAGAATTTATATACCCTCAATATATAATATAATCAATTTAAGTAATATTTGCGTATTTATAGACATTTCTATTCCAATCCAAGTAACTTTTTGCTTCAATTCAAGCATTAAAAATATTTAACGCAAAAAAACTTGGCGCTTAAAATATCTTAATATAGTAAGATTATGCATGTTATACAAGGTGTCCTATTTTAATTTCCCTAAAATGCAGATATTTGAGGTGATCGATTAAAATGGGACACCCTGTATATTCACAAGAAAATGATGTTAAACACATTTCATGTGTCCTACACGATTCATTTAAATTTTTGTGTTAATTTAACATGAGATGAATATGTTGGAAAGTTACACAAATATTGTATTAAAAAATTAACATGAAAAATGTAATACCTATTGATGAAATTTGTAAGCAAACTGTGAAAACATATTTTTTTTAGTAAAATTAATATTTATGATATGTTAATTGAACACGTATTTTATTCATTTATATTAGAATTTACGTTTTAAAACACCTAATTTTTATTTGTTCATTTACTGATAAATTGTGTTATTTTAACACTAAGAAATGCTGAATATCAATTTAATATAAAATATTTAAATAGCATAATCATTAATCACATTATGTTAAATTAACACTCGAATATGTTAAAAATGTCAACACAAAATTTTAACAAGAACTTAAGTGGACCGTTTCTAACACATCAAATACAAAATGTTTTTTACTGTATTCTAGCAGTAATAGCTAACGTACGTGATATGTAGCTATTCATTACTTTCCACGACAAAGAATATTTAATTTTATTTTTTCATAGTTTTTTATTAATTCATCTAATTTACTTCAATAAACAGTAGCAACTACTCTTTTCATTCGAGTTCCTGTCTTCATTGAAAAAGACCATTTTTCACATCGGTCTCTTGAGGGCACTTCATTAAGATGGCCTATCAAACGACGGTCTTTCGAATACACAAGAGGCCGTTTGCTCGACCCGATCTTGTGAAAGGCCTAAGAACAGCTGGACCCTCGAAACACGTCCATAACGAAGGGCAGAAGGCTGAACGAGGTTCCTTCTTGAAACTCTGACACGAAACGAGTCGGTGAAATCGATTTTCTGACTTCTCACTTTGGCACTGCTCTCGAATAAAATTCGATCGTCAATGAAAAACTCTTTTCCTGAGGACTCCTCGACCGGCGAACAAAGGAATCTGTGTTAACCAAAATGATCTTGGTTCTACTTTGCTCTCGAAAGCTTTTCATCATAAAAATCATGAGCTTTGCAAATCAATGTGAATCAAAGATCATTATTATCATTATATCTGATTTTTATTGTTATATATGTATATATTTTTTATTGTAAAAAAATCATATGTATAAGAGAAGATATTAAATAACTGTGTAAAAAAGCAAAGTTTAATTTTTTCTGTATTTTTCAGTTTTTCTTCTTTATCTATACGAGTGTAACTGACTGATACTTCCGGAAAGGTGTTAATCGTACCGATTCGAAATTAGCAATGAATCCATCCTATTTAGTCTCGCATCACGTCTTTCTAAACGGCATCCTCGAATACGGCTCTCCGTATCCATTTTATCGACTTTCAGCGAACAGCTCCACGATCCACGGAAATGGGGTCCTAAAACTTCGATACTTCCTTCCTACCAGCGGCAAGACGTCGTCCTCGACGATCCTGGAGATAAGCCTAAAGACAATAGGGTGCGCTAGTAGGAAATGACAGCTCACGGGGGGCTCGAAGATCTAACCCAGATTAAGGGTCGTGAAATCTTTCCCTCTACGTGCCGCGTACCCTCCCGCGTTCCCTCCCTTCCCTCTCCCCTGGCCTACCAGTTTCTTTCCCCGCATCGTTTTATAAACTTGGCGAATCCCCACTCACGAGAGTACCCACTCGAATTTCCCGGCCGAAACACTTGCCAAGCTACACGGTTGAGGAGGGAATAAAAAACGGGAGAGGGGTAGAGAGAGAGAGAGAGAGAGAGAGAAGATGGAACTGAGGAGAAGAGTAAAGCAGGTCCTCGCCCCGAAACGCAACCGATGTATCCAAATCCTTCGCGAGCGAATGGAGGCACGACGCTTATTCGGAGGTAAAGATGCACTGTACTTGAGAAAACTTATACTGTAATGGCGGGCTTCGTTCCTCCCTCTCTCTCTCTCTCGTCTGACCGCGGCGGTTTTCCCTGCCTTGAAAGATTATCCCTGAGTGGCGGTGCTCGTGTCTCCGAGCATTTTGCGTGTAACGCGACGCGTAAAGTGGCAGGATAAAAACCGCGAGGACCATGAGAAAGATATCTTCAAATGTACTTGAAAGAATATTTGCGTCGCTTGGGGTAGGGCCTTGGGTCAAGGTGATTGTGACGAGAGACATTCATGGTACTCGTGATAAGAGAGCTTAATCGTCATAAAATACGAAAATTAAAGTCGAATATGAAGTACAAAATTAAGTCCTTATTTTTAAATATGAGCTTGCATGTATTTATTATTTTTTTATGTTACTTGCAAAATAGATAATTCATATTGAAAGACGATTTGTGATATTGATAATCGCAATTATTTTTAGAAAAATAAGGATGCAGAGGAAATTAAGATCAATTAGTATAAATGAACGGACCGAAATTTCTTGTTCGCATTGAATAAAGGCGTATAGTAGCGTTAATAATGCAATCGGCAATCAGCAACATAATTTCTTTCGTGTACCGCTCTCTCCGGAATCCCCCCGCCGCGTCTACTAAATCAGCCGCGCTCTAACTATGCCTAATCACTAACTGCAGTCAAACGACGCGTTAATCCACGGAGCAAAGCCGATCTCGAATCTATGCAAATACAATTACCCTTCTCTCTTTGCCGTCGAGCTCTTCAGCGCCCCTCGGCGCGGAGATCGGCCGGTTCTTATCAGGCCGTTCCTCAGAGTATCGTGCAAACGAGGCGGGATCATCCCGGGGACTATGTTAATGCAATGGGGAGAGCTTTATCCCGCGGGATTAGCCAGCTCCGCGGGGCGTTCTCTTTTTCTAAAATATTCTGACGCACGCCGAAAAGGATCAATCACGCCTTTTTATAGATTCCGATCGCAATTGTTCTAATTCGATGTAAAAACGCGAAAATGTTAAAGAAGAAAAGATCTCTGTCTGCGATTCTGTAATTAAATTGAATTATTGATTATATAAGCAAGTATTCTAAATATTAGAATAATATTTTATTACTATCATCTATTATGATATTTAAACTTTCGCTAAAGAAGAAGAATTATTTTTAACTTTGTCACAAAATTTTTTGTTTTTAAATAAAACATTAGTAGGATATTTTACATATTATTTTTTTGCGAAGATATAATTTGTTCGATGCAATTATTGCACGGTTCTATTCACGAATCTAATTTTTATTAGTGCAAAAATTAATATCATTGCATTATACATATATTGAGTATTTTGCTGATATATTCAATCATATGATCCCCAATGTTATTTGGGGATTTGTGCGGTTCCAATTTCAAGCTCTTTCTGTTTCATTATTTAATAGTGAGCATTTCTGTGTCTTGTGTGTGTTTTTCGGAAAATCGAATTTGCTACAAATTCTGAAACGTGCACTTTCAGTTTGCCATCGGTATGGCAGTAATAAGATATCAATTTGAACCGCATATCGTGAATTTCATATTATAAATCAGGTTTTAACCGAGGTCCTCCGGTTGAGTAAAGAGGACCTTAACAAATCGATGCGCCGTACTAGATCACGCACCTCGCGCGTATTTTACCTGTCAGGAAATAATGATCGCATTACGTTACTTGTTCGACGACTCGATCAGCCTGATGTAAAATGGCTTAAGCTCCGTTATGTCGCTACCGTTTCCTGACCATAAGATTAATTTGGTTTTAACCTCTCTAAAGTCTTTTTGGGAAATTACGCGGTAGCATCTGCCATGCAAACGCAGTTCAAATCTATATACGAATTCACTATATACTAATTCACGTGCAAGAATATCTAATTTTATTCTCTAATATGAATAATATTAATTATTACATACCTATTAATTATAATACATTATATTCTACGTTTAGGAGTTTAAATTAATAAATAATTATTAACTGGATCTATTCTATATGATCTTTTAATATATACCTAATACTATTTAATATATACATATATACCTAATATTAATTATTACATATATTAATTATAATATATTATTGTACATGTTACGTTTAAAAGGTTAAATTATTAAATAATTATTATATATAGCTGTGTGGATCTATTCTACATGATCTAGCATTAATCCGTTTCATATTTACTTCTATTATTATTTCCTCGTTAAATGCAACCAGTATAAATATAAAATATAAATTGTGTTACAATCTAGATAATTTTAGCCTACAATAAAATTGATTTAAAATTCCAATATATCGTTGTTTCTACAGAGAAAGATCAAACATTTCGTATTTTTGCAAAGGAGATGTAATCCTGATGCATACAAGATAATCGAACTGGCATCAGTGCCGGGGAAGTTATGGAAGTCAAAGGAAGCATTGCGATCGAGCAAAAGAGGGGAACTAAGAGAGCCGGTGTCGGCGGCACACTCGAGATCCGGATACGCTCGACCGCTCGATGGTAATTATCCGTGCGGACTCTTCCTGCCTCTTCCCGCACGCGTTCCTGGAGATCGCGGTGTTAGCCGGGAAAGGTCGGTCGGATGCGTCCTGTTGGTTTTCCGCGAACGCAGGATGTTTTCGCAAGGCTCCGTCGACGGTAAACTCCCGCTCGCGCGCGCGCGCGCGCTCGCGATCCAGAAATACTCGCTGACCCCGCGGACAGCGAACTTGGATTCGTAAAAACGGTGTTACCGCCGGGCTTCCCGAGCGCTCCTCTTGTCGCACTCACTTTGCGGTTCATCACGTGGATAACGCGGCGAGTGAGGCAATACGCGCGCATACGCGTGTACGTGATGTAACTCGCTTTTCGCGACAACGTGTCGCGTCGCCCCGCGGATATCCGCCTGCGAGATTCTAATCGATCTCGGGAGATCCTTCCTCGGTCCGAGATAAGAGAGAGCGGTTTTACTGCGGCTCTCGTCAGATGGATAAGACCGGCACCCGGCCATTCGCCACGGCCGATACGCGGCGTGATAAAAGAAAATTACATGCCCGGCGTAAATCGAAATGCGCCCCGCGTCGATACTCGTACGACGGCGGGTTACGAGCCGCGGTTATGCCCGCGTGCGTGCTGGACCTTTGATAGTACAAAATACACGCCCATGTGATACGACGGGCAGTTTCTTTTGTGACGGCGAAAACGCAGCTGGCGGTCAACACTGTGGCGATTGTATCTGAATGCAAACAGCGAAGTTTGTAGAGAGTCGTTAATTTTTTCATTGCATATTTATCGCAACATTGTTCGGCTCACTTGAATCGTTGAATTCCTAATGCCTGGAACGATGTAATTTTACGTGCGTTATAAGATCTTTCGATTTATATCCCGCGTGCATATAGCCTGCAAACGGCCGACTGGTAATTGAAGATCATAATCAAGAAAAAAGTTTTAATCTTACGATGAAATAGTTTAATTTATAATTTGAGAATTTTGAAACTTTCGTGTACATTAAATATTATGTTTATATGGTACTTAGACTATAAGAATTTTCTATTAATTGTAAAGGAACATTATTTTGCGTATTTAAGTTTGTCTATTTCGAAATAAATAAATAAATCTTTACGTAAAATTATATATATATATTAATTATATATATAATGATATATATATATATATATATAAATTGTAAAAGAACATTAATTTGTATTTATAAGTTTATTTATTTTGAAATAAAAGTTTATGAAATAGCATACTATATTATTATACGATATTTACGTTTCTGATTTAAAATACTGTTAAAAGTTTGCAACATAAGAAGTATACGTAAACTTCTTATGTTGCCTTCGTTGTTTCGTTATTTGAAATGATTTTGTCTGAATATAAGGTAAAACGGCAGAGAAAGAGTGGATAGAAACTTAGGATAACCACTTACTAGGTTTTAAGTTTCATACATTGTTTAACATAGAGAAGAACTACAGATGTTACGAAAACATATTTCCACAAAAAGTTTAAAACAACTGTAGAAACGTTAAAAGTAACGAAGAGGAGGAAGACTATTATGCGCCATTATGCGATGGCAGATTTTACGAGTCCCGAAGACTGCCTAACGTGCTGCTTACTTTCTTTTTATTCTACACCGTTAATTATTTTTTTTGTAATTATCAGAATGATCTGTATCTACTTAAACTGATCATTATAAAGTTTAAAGTGTTTTCAGATTTATTTCTCGATGATGTTTTAAGACACTTGTTGTTAAACGTATAACTACGAAGTTTAAGACATTTTTAGATTTATTTTTCCATTACGTTACTCCGGCATATTAAATTACAAAAATTGCTAAAATTAGAAACGTAAAAATACATAGTAACTTTAATTGTTCTATTTTTAGGAAAATAGTATTTACGAAGTACAGTCGGCAAAGCCTTTTATTGTATGTTTCATGCATAAAACGAGGATCGGGACTGGAATTATGCACTCGGCAATAGTTTTCCGTTGTAACGTCATGCTCCGGTAATATACGGGGCTATATCCGTTTTTACGCCACTGCGATCAGGGATTGTGAAATCGCGTTAAACTCCCCTCTGATAGGCGATTATGTTCAACGAACCTTTTGCACTTACGCACGACATCACGCAGCCCCCTGGATTTAACCAACGACAGGCTCGTGCCTCGACGAGACAAAAAAAGTTCATCGCCAATAAAACAGGAAGCGGGATAGCTCGCCGTTAATAGCGTAAGTGAAATATGGTGCTTGCAGTCAGACGTTGTATAACGAAAACGCCACATCTCCGAACTATAAAACCGGTCATCAATTGTATAATTGAGAAAAACTTTAAACGCGTATTAAAAAGATTTCAAGTCATAATCATGAACAGCTGTTTAATTAAGACTATTAAGCAAGTAAATGAAGAGATACAAAACATTCAAGATTACGCACGCATAAAATCTGTAAAATCTGTAAATATGCAGTGCTTATATATCCTTGTCTAAAAGTACTAGGTACTTTATTAACCCTTATTTAGCATTTTAACTCAAAAATTGATTTTACGGCATTTGCTGCAAATTTATCCTTTGCTTCAATAATTCTTTAAATTTATATGTATAATGTCGGTAAACACAATGCAGATAAAAAAATTCCAAATAAATAAAAAATAAACAAATAACTAATACTTCTGACCAAGACTGTATAACAAAGTCTTCTAACAAGTAGCGATTCTATGTTAAATTAATGCCGCTAGCTGAGAAGCTCGAGTGAGGATTTAGCTCGGGCATTACGACGTTTAAACTTACATGAGATCAGCATAAAGAATCGTATAAGTCGATAGTACAGGTCGAGCTAGTCTCGCTTCCGCTTCCTTCACGGCACAATGAAGCCTAATTGACCGGAAGACGTCAACGCGCCACGCCGCGCCACGCCGCGTTTCCGAACGCGGCTCGTCGTTTTCGACCTCTCGCTGAATATTCGCCTCCTCGTCTCTCCCGGTCGACACTCCTTGAGTCGCGTTAGCACCGCGCACCGGATCGCTGCATAATGTCCCGCAGTGAAAAGTTTTCCTGTTAAGGAAACGTCTCGGTCGTTGAATTAATCAATACATTTGAAACGACTCTCTCTCGCGCGCGCCAGAGTTGCGGCGCATTTTAATGAGTCCCTCTCGGCCGCGCGAACGGCTGATGGATCTTTAATTAACTGACATATCGCATTAAGACGTCTCGTCGTCGGAAGTCGCTATACCGCGCACGATGCGGGCTCGATTCTATTTTATCAGCCTTATTACCAGTGCCTTGATGAAGACATTACGGAATCACCGGGTATTTTTTTTTATACAAACAAATTTACAAAAAATATTGACTGCTTCAATGGCGAAATATCAAAATATTAAAATAAATTAAATTCGATTAAATGAAGGGTATAAATAAAAAATAATGATTCCTTCTTCAAATAACTTCTAGTTCCTTCACACTGAGAAAGAAAATTTGTTGGAAAACGTAAAATTTGTTTTAACTTACCAAAATATTTAGTCCGATATGTTCAACTAAACGTTACTACGAGACGAGTAACAAAATAATTTGTTACTATTATAAACAAAATCCTATTTTTTAACTAAACTATTTTGTTTAAACAAAAATTTATCGTATTTAACTCAACCGTTTGATTAAAAATATACACTATTTATTATCCCCATCAGCATCGTTCAGTCAGTTTGATACTTGGAATTTGAACAAATATATTATGTACTTGTATAAATAGCTTGGTAAGATAAAGTATGCAAATACGAATAAATACCATTAGTACGTATTACGAACAAAATAATTTAATTGAGTTAGTTTAGTTAATTCTTGATAAAAAAATATTGATGGTTGACATGAATGAACTATACGCTTCTTTGTGCAACTAAAGAATTGTTGAATCAACCATTGGATCAAACAACTACACAAATTTAGTTCATACAATCAATTTTTTTTCTCAGTGTTGATGAAGACATTACAGAATCACCAGGTATTTTTTTTTATATAGGAAACAAATTTATAAAAAATATTGGCTGTTCTAATGGCGAAATATCAAAATATTGAAATAAATTAAATTCGATTAAATAAAGGGTATAGATAAAAAGTGATGATCCATAATGATTCGTTCTTCAAATAATTTTGTTTTCAAAATTTTAACGCGACCAGTAATTTTATCGATAACGCGCGAGAAATCGAGGAGAATATTTTTTTCACTGAATATTTCCCCATTTTTCGCGTTTCTCATTCCCGCGCGCGTTTCCGTTACGCGGGATACAATTCCGTATATAGGAAACAATTGGACATCGAGTTTCGCAAATTAACATCCACCTTCCGATATTTCGGCGGGCCCGGTCATATTGTTGTTGTCTGCGCGAACGAATAGTTAATTCTTCGACGGCGCCGCGCGCACCGCGCATAAAGTGGGGCAGTGTGTACCGATCTGTCGAGGGCGTCGATATTTCGGCGGGTTTATATACATTATTCCCTGAGCTGCGTTCGTCCGATTCGGCGCGCGCGGCGGCGCGGCGACGGACGGGACGTCTCGCGTGTCGATCGATGCGTCAGTCCGATGCGGTCGATGAAAGGTCGGATTTCCATACGCGCCCGACTGCTACGTGCACTCGTATTTCGTCGTCCCCGCAGCGCGGCGGTGAAACGCCCGCGCAAGGCGCACATCAGCCCAGCACGGCGGCGGCGGCCGGCGGCGGTCGGCATCGCGCGCATCGCCGTCGGTTATTGCATCGCAGTCAATATCAATCGACAGTGTTTCAACATTAATCGCCACCGTGCCCGCTGTTTCGCGGCGGTTTCCGGGATATTATTTTAAAGTAACGGAAACGGGAATGGAGAGATCCCGCGCGCGCGCGCGCGCCTATATGACGTCCGCCTAATGAAAATGCATTTCACGCACGGGAAGAGATTATTTAAGGGAAAACGATCGACGCAGGTAGATACCGGAGGTAATGAATATTACAGCGAGACTGTATGTATACGATATTGAAGTTGCGGGGATGTATATGAAGTAACGGCATACACGTCGCGATGTATATTGAAGTAAAAACGGCGTAGCGAGCACGGGGATATGATCGAGTTTACACGGTCGGATGCACCCTGCGCGGGTAAATTCGCAATCCACCCGACGATTACGAAAGTAATTATAATTTTAACGATCGCGCGCGCAGTTCGGGATGTATGTAAAAGTGAAAGCGCGCGGTATTGATTGGAAGTCGGCCGTATTCGCTTTTACTGGATGCGTTAATGTCGCGCGTTTCCTCTCGCCGAGGCAATCTAGGCGTGTACAATTATTCCCGGACAAGAGCCATCCGAAGTACACGTCGACAGCGGCAGGATCGAATTGCTCGTTTCCATTGGCCCGCTCGTCCTGTCATTCGACGCCGCAGGGCCGTCAAGGGCGGATACCCCCGGCGTCCTGCTGCAGTGATGTTACACCGAAGCGCATCAGGCGCAAAGTGCACTCCGCTTCCCGGGCTATCCCCGAGTTTGCCTGCACAAATAATCCTTCCGCAGAATATTACGCCAATGAATATCGCAATAATGCCTCCTTCCTTGGCACAATTTCATCCGATGATTATCGGAATAATGGCGACAAAAATTTATTTATTGTCTTTTGTCTTGTGCTATTTTTATTTTATCGATACTGATATAGGCGAGAAGTATACAATTTTAAAATCTTTCTTTTTCTAAAATATTCCTATTTTTTTAAATATATAATTTATAGATACACGTCATGTGTCCGCGTAAAATAATTTCAGAAATCATTAATTTTTACAACAGATATTTGGATATAATATTTCTTCAAAACTGTCTCATCTTCCACGTTTTTTTTTGCGTCAAATTCCTGTTGCCTGGTAAATCCTGCACAATAGCCGATAGATTCTGCAGATAAAATTCTACATAGAAAGAACAATATTGCTGAATCCAGATCTGAAAATACTTTTTGTTCAATAATGAAAATAATTTTGTGCGAAAGTCAAAATGATTGCTAGAATATCAAAATGTTTTATAGCAATACTTATCAGTTTTAAGATTCCAACAAATTATTTTGATGATTCAACAAAAAATTATTTTCAGATCTGTTTTTAGCAAAATTTTTAGACCTTTCGACAAAATCGTTCTTTCCGTGTATTCATTACTAAAATAAAAAGTTACTGATTGGATATCAGCAGAAATTTGACGTCACTCCGACGTTTTCCTCGGGCAATTCTTCGATTATTTCCTCTTGCCCGTTCCGCAATAATTTCACGAGACATTCCGTGATTATTCCATCACATCGCGGGAACGTGTAGTACCGCTCGCCGCACGCGTAACAATGCGTCGCTTGATTTCGGAAACGATTCGCGCGCGGAGCGTGTACGGGAGGAATTTTCAAGTCGGGCTCCGCGCGCTTCGGCCAGCCAGTCCCGGCCGGCTGCGGGGCGATGGTGCGCGCAATTTCTATAGACCGTTAATGTGAGGACCCAGCGGTAGTGCTGACGCCCGCTTGTAGAACACGTCGTGTTACGACATCGTCGTCGCCGAATAGAGCGACGTGTACGCGGGCACGTGTAGAACGCGGGTATACATCTCGGTTCGGGATGTCCCGCGAATTGCGTTTCCGTGCTGCAACCGCGCGCAGCACGGGACCCTGCGGGTCGACGGTGCGTTTTATGGCCCCCGCGCCGCGGTAGTGGCCTGCACGTCGTACGGGCCACGGCGAACCGGAAATGGGTCAGAGCCGAACAACACGGCGCATTGATTCCTATACGATTCCGCCCGCTGCTTTATTACCTCGCGCGAACTGGCGACGGGAGTGGTCGTTGATGTTGCCGTATAGGCGTAAAAAAAGAGCCTCTTTCTTTCTTCCTTTCTCCGTCTCGCACGCGATACGTTTATTTCGTTCCGAGCGCGGGAACCGCGCGGCGGCCGGCGCGCGCTGTTTTTCTCGAACAATGGAGCAATATTTGGTGCCGCGGAAATGGAAATATATTTAATAACCGATACGGACACGCGCGTTATACGGCCGTGGTGGTTCGGACATGCGGTTTGTTTTGTCCGACGTGGATTACGCGTTGATGGAATATTATCGATATGCCGGGTAGGATTTTGAACGTGCGTGCATACCGTAAAATTTTATGCGCCAAGCACCGTACTGTGTGTGACACGGATTTTTAGTCAGAGATTCAATCATGAGTACCTATCTTGAGTTCGGTTAAGAAAGAGAGACGTTTATTGTTCTTCGGTCAATTCTGATGGGATTATATTAAATAAACTTTATTTTAAGATGATATTAAGATAAGAAGAATATTGAAATAAAGTATCATCATCATCATTCATCAAGAAATTTAATATCAAATTTCTAACAAATAATTATAGAATTATTAGAAAAATTATTTCTTTTCCATATATTTCAAAATATTTTCCAATATTACAATAAGCGACGCATTATTTACGATAGCAATTATATTGATAAAACTTCAGAGGGAGCAAATCGCGCGTCATCATGTACATACCACCGGATTTTAATTATCCGCGCTGTCTTTTCGACGAAGTTAATGTTGATCGAGAGGAACGTTTCCATCCCCGCCATTTGTCTCGTTGCCTCGCGTCTTCCCGCGGGAAAACGTCCGCGTGCGAGACGTGCCAGCGATTTGTGTATTTTGACGAGTTTCGGGCTCGTCAGAACCGGATGTCTCCACTCCCGGAGACCCCGAGAGGCGCAACCAGCTGTCTCTGGTTTTGGCTTCCCTCGACACCCGCCGCCGCACTTCGTGCCCTCTTCAGAACGCATCGTTACAAATGCAAATAGCATCTCATACGCGTTTTTTTTCCTCCCCGCTTTACGCCGCGGCGCGAGTAGGGGAAGCGCGCTCTGGTCGGGATTATTAGCATAGAAAAGTTAAATGAAATTTACGTGGGCGCATCGGTCGCGTTGTGCCGTTGGAATATGCAAACAACGGTCGAATTGACGATTTACGATATAATATTCAAAGGGACTTTTTTCAGAGATTCTCCAACTGACAACGCCGATAACGACACGAAACAAATTCGTAATACGTTTCGAGAGACGTGGAACTCTCGAAATCTTTTATTTCTATGTTCAATTTTTAAAGATATTGAGTTTATATAGATATAAAGTTTAAATAAAACGTTTACGTAATGTCAATCTGAAGCAATAAAGAGGATAATGTAAAATATTAATTCAGACACAATAAAAACACGTAATTACATTCATTGCACGCGGATAAAAATGAGAGTCTGCGTAAACTTTAGAAAGGCATTTCTACTTTTATTTGTAAAAGTCGATTGTCAACGGCTAAAAAAATAACAACTGAATTTATATGGGATTTATCGTATTACTTCGTTTAACTCTCTCTTGGATATATATTTTCTGCAGAAAATACCCTTCTTCGCACGCCTTCTCTCTCTCTCTCTCTCTCTCTCTCTCTCTCCTTCATGTTTCTCTGACGTATTATTATTTTCTCCACGCGCGCTTAATAAATCCCCCGCCGAGATTTTATGAAAACGTCGTAATAAACACACGGAGAGGATGCCCGGTGTTTCTCGCACTTTGCCGAATTCTGCCGCCTTTCCCGTCTCACCGCTGCGAGAAATGCCGGCGCTGAATCATTTTACCTTACTTTCAATTCGGTGGATGGAGGAGGAGGAGGAGCAGGAGAGAAGGAAAAAAAGGAGACGAACGTACATTCGCACGCGCGACAAAAAGGAAAAAGACGGGGGTGGGGGAGGAGGAGGAAAGAAACGAGAGAAAGAAAAGGGAAAAACGTCAACGAACCGGCGTCGGTGGCGCCTGCGCGAACGCGCACCGCCGAGTGTTCTCTCACGGCGTGGCGCCGCGACGCCAGGCGTCGTCAGTAGCGCGGCGTGCGCCGTTACACTCGCACGTTACTCCTCATCGAGCCGCGCGTGCACATGCAGTGCGCGTATAAGCCGCACGTTCTCCTTGCTTAGATTAGCTCACCTAATCTCTCTTTCTTTCCTTTCTTTTTTTCCGCCAGACATTGCGAACGCACTTGAAAAACTGTATTAAAAAAAAAAAAATTCGCGCTTGATCGCCAAGTCGAAACGCACGTGAATAAACTTCGGATTTTCTTACAAATTTTGCAAAATAATCGTAGAAATAACATATTCATCCGCGGAGAATGTTGATGAATGAGTGATGGGGCGACTGTCTGATATTGAATAACCATGAATTGTGCGCATTTCGAATTACGTTTCGGAGCATGTCCTTCGTAATAATCTTCGAGTTGAGTTTAATTATGAGGATAACGCCGAAGATACGATCGTCGGTGTTTGGACCGAGACTGTTATCGGCGATGAACGAGTGTGTGAGGTTCACCATTGCGTAACGCTGAACTTCGTCGAAGGGCAAAGTGCGAGTACGAAGATCTATCGCCAGGATGATCCGAGAGTCACAGCGCGCAGAAATGATCGACGCCGAGAGACGTGTGTCGGAGTGTGAAGAGAAATGAACAATTAAAATTGCACAGTGACTTTTTCAGACTTGAAGCTAATAATCTTTGAAATTTTCTACACTAGAGAGGAGTTGAGAAAAATATGTTTTCTCTCTCTCTCTATCTTATCAATTCTACGCACAAAATATACGATATTTGAAATATTAAAATTGTGCAAAATCGTGACGATGTAACTCGTATAGAGAGTAGCCGAAGAACGTTTCCGACCGTCGACGTTAACTCTTCCGACTTGGTGTGTGTATGTGTGTATGTGTGTGTGCGTGTGTGTGTGTGCCACACCGGGTATTCAATACGCGAATCTCGTGCGTTCGCGGCTGTCGTGCCGGAATAAATCGCGATAAATCGCCGGTTCGTGCGAGCGAGCCCGCGGTGCGGAGCACGTGTCACACTTCTACGGCAATTTCGGATCGATGTCGAATCGCATTCGCACGTTCTCCAATTATTACCGGCTTATAACTACTTCCGCGCGATCCGTTGTGCCATGTCGCGGCAACTGTTGCCGATTGGAACGTTTACTTTCCTGTTGCACGTCAGACACCACTTATGATTCGATAAATCGATCGGCGGGAGTCCCCGTCGAGACATTCTCGAGTGGAACTTCGTCCAATATATTCAAACTCTTCAATATCTGTCGATATCACTTGTAAGATATCAGAATTCCGAGTGTAATATGATATAGATATAAGTCGTTAGGATGATCGTTTGAATGCACATAACATCAGATTATCGTGACAAATTGCATTTTCTATTACATCAAGTTATGAGGACTGTTAGAACTTCGAGACTCTAGACGGTCTACGTCGTTCGGTCGAACATCGCCGGCGAACTGTGAGAGTGTCGTGAGAAAATTGTGAACTTCCGGGAATATACTTCCGGAAAGATTGAGAATTTCTTTCGATCGAAGTAGAAGATTTCTGGAATTCTGCGGAACGACATGGCGACTGGCCATGAGGGCAAGGAATCCCCCAGGTATTGCTTACGATAAATACAAATACCATAGAAATAATCGGCAGTGTTTTAATATATTGAACACGTATTCGTGTGTACTAAAGAATGCACCAATGAAAAAAATTGCAAACGATTCACTTATTTATTTATGGATCGTTACTATTTACAGACCGTTTACTCCAATTAAGCAATGTAGAGCATGGCATTCTAGAATTTTAATATCGAATAACAAATAACGAATTCTTTTGAAGTCAATTTTCCGTCGGAAAAAAATATCGAAAAAACAGGCGTAATAAAACGGTAAATAATACTGCAGCTCGTCAACGTTTAAATGAAACTTTAGGAATCTGTAATTAACGGAATTCTTCTTTCGGTTGAATAGTATAGTCTCATTAACATGACATGCGATTAGTATAGCATAGTTAATATAGATTAAATCCCAACTAGTTTCTCATTATCTCTCGTGCATATCGCGTGTGTTTATGATGGGTTCGCCATAGGGAGAAATCGAGGGAAGAAAAACCGTTTACAACCGCGCGGTGTATATCGATGATGCCGTGCAGCGCGAATGAGTCGAGGATTCGCTTCCGATACGATCGGAATTAAATCCCGGGGAGAGATTTTTTTATCTACTCGCGCGACGGTAATCGCGGCACGTATCGCGACATTACGACGCGCGCTCCATATGCGTCAGAGAGGAAGGGGGGTTGGGGAGGCGTCTATGAACGTGACTGACCATCGTACGCCTGCAGCTGCAGTTGTACGCGTCACTCTGCTGTCGACTGGTACATACGTGCGCGCTCGCCCGATGCGTGCGGGACGTAAAATCGCAACTGAAGCTTGAAAGCGCGCGATGCGACAGCGCAGTGTAAGTACAATGAACGAAAGTCTCGGAGCGGATAATGTGTGATAAAGTTGAAATTTTAGCAGAGTGTGGAAAAGTGGAACTCGTAAAATCTTTTTCTTCGAAGAATTCTATCTACAGATTGAGATGCAGGAAATTCAGAACAGATTTTGATTTACAAAAAAGTAGAAAAATTCTTATACATAGGTATATGAATGTGTTTTTGCCCAAACTTTATATTATTTTGAATTAATGTGATGTAGGGAAAAGATATTGCTCTTCTCTCTTTCTCTCTCGTTCTCTGCGTTGGCACGTGTATGTATATATAACAATCATCCGATTCTGGTGCATAAGAAATTTTTTGTAATACCTGCACATGCAACAAGCGTATACAATATCGCATTTCCTTTGTATCTCTTGCGAACAGCAACACGTTCGAAATTTCCGAACCCAGAGAGCGAAACGTCCATCCGCGTAGATAGAGCGTGTATACATTTCCCGTGATACATTCGAAAATCAGAACGCGAATAATCACGGGGGCCTAGACTTGACAAACGCGAGCGCGGATGTATAGCGTTTCATTATCCGGCAACAATGATGTAGCGGAGAATGCCAAAGAAAGGGAGACCATCGCGATTCTTCCATCGACGGCGACCTCCGGCCTTCCGCGCGTCTTCCCCGTCTCTCTACTTATTATGATACCGCGTCGTTTTTCTCGAAGCGAACCCCTTCCCACACTCCCTTCCCCTCCTCCCCCTTTCCCTTTGCCACCCAATATTCCGGATATTATATGAACCGCGACGGTCGATCATCTTTCTCCCTCTATCTCGCTCTTTCTCGTCCGGTTATTACGAAACTCGCTTTCAGCGGAAGGTGAAGGATGGCGAAAGGGTGAGAGG
>NW_012026847.1:723864-774803 GCF_000956235.1 Wasmannia auropunctata | reverse complement strand
GAGGGNGGGGGGGGGAGAGAAGGCGGTGGAAAACGTCGGACGTGTGCCCGCGAGGCATTGTCATTTTCATCGGTTCGCAGCTTTCCCGCGGCTTTTCCTTCTCCTGTCCCGCGCCCGTTCCTTCCCGCCGCGCCGCGTCGTCGTCTCCTTCCATCGCCGCGCGAAAAGCCAGCGGCAATTGAAAATACGTTGCTCTTTATTCACCGCAAAGCGCGGTACGTCCGCACGGTCGTAACGTCCGGATGTTTTGGTTGTTCGATATGTCGGAGCGACACACGGAGGGGGGGGGGGAGGTTGCACGACGAGAGATGATCGCAGATCCGACTGAATTATCGAACCTTTTGTTGAAAATTAACATGTAAAATAATATTCATCCGCACCGTATCGTAACGCAGATAATATTATATACGTTGTTATTCAGTCAAACTGAAAGGCCAAGTTTATTAATGTTAGCAATGATTTCGTATGGCGATATTAATTAGCGTCTGGTTTGAAATGTAATTACATTTCAAGCCCATTTGTTACGCAGATCTGACTAAAGCCCGATAACGTGCTATATTATTTCTTGGAGAAAGTTTAATATTTGAAATGAAAGATTAAATCTTTTTAGAGAATTGCCTGATCTAAACATTAATATTTCGTATGATTAGTTAAATATTTTTAGTATTTAATTCGATTTTTATTAAAATTTTATATTTATCCAAATTTTAATTGATTTTCTTTGGAATATGTTAAATTTATTTCTTGCTGAACAATGCTCTCAAACAAATAACATTAAATGTTTTTAGAATAGTCTGATTTAATGAAATCAAGAGACACGGTATACACATACTGTCTCGCGCCAAGTGAACGCGCAGGGCGATATTAATATCTCTAATATTTTTAGGGCATTTATATGTTGAATTTTATCAATTTTATTATATTTTATCAATTTTGTATTTTTTCAAATTTTAATTAATTTTCTTTGAATATATTCAATTAATTTTTTACTGAACAATGTTCTAAAATAGTTAATAATAAATCCTTTTTACAGAATAGTCTGACCTAATTAAACATTAATATCTCGTATATATTATTAGTATGTTGCGGTGAATATTGTCGATTTTGTTACAATATTTTGCATTTCTTTAAATTTTAATTAACTCTTTTGAATATGTTAAATTTATTTCTTGCCGAACAATGTTCTGGGAATTAATAGCGTGGTTGTAACGGTATCACATTGGCATGGAAATGGAATGATGGCTTATCCCGCATTTTCAATTTCGCAAATTAATTCAATCTCGCAAGTATTCACGCATCTCCGTGTTATTCAGCGGGATGAGCTAAACGGCGGGCCCGTGGAATACGGCTTAACTTCGTGATTGTACGACGAAATAAGCGTCGGATTTCCAATCGTGGGAATTCGCTCAAAGAAGAACGGCGGGTTCACGAAGTTTGCAAAATTTCATAGAGACGAGATGTTAACTTTTCCGCCCGAGATTTTACAGTCCGTCCCGTGGCCACATCGCGTAATACGTATTTCGTCGGGAGTCTTTCGACAGCGGTTTACGACTAACGAACGATTCTTCACTATAGAAAGGAAAGTGTCTCGTCAGCGTCGCTCTGAAAAGACGAGGAAAAGCTTGGGGGGAAGGGGGAGAGGGAGCAGCTTCGCTGCTGGGAAAATTACGCTACGGGATTTCGCGTGCGGCGGAAGGAGACGGACTACTGTAATTTGTTTTTGGTCTCCTTTGGCCGCTCCTCTTCTTTTTTTTCTTTCTTGCATGCATTTGCAGCGACCGGAAGGGGAAATAAGTCCCCCGCCGGATGAATCTTCGAGGAGTTCCATTGATTAATATTTCCCGCGACTGGAATTACGTTTAATTTTCGAATGTACGCGTTGCACGATAATTAAACCCGCAGACTCTTTGTGAGAACGGGAGAAAAGAGAGAGAGAGAGGGGGGGGAGGGAGAGAATCCACGTGTTACTATCGAAAATCTTCATTACCCTTATTATTTTACGAGAACTGTGTATTTTATTTAAAAAATCATGTAATCATGTATCATCTTGAGACTTAATTTGCCTTTATTGCGACAATTATAAAAATGTTCAATTTGGAATGTTCCAATTTGGAAGCTTATCGCTCTCTTAAATTTAAACCTTTATACACACGCGTCTAAAGACTCTATAGAAGTTTCGAGGAACTTATCCGTATCAAATTTATTAATTCCCCGATTTGCCTAAGGACTTCATTCAGAGCTGTCTACATAATCGAGATCGCATAATTTTTCTCACAATGATTACGTCTTGCGATAAGCCACAGCGTAGGTATATATATTCCGATTGCGGGCTTATGCTGTATAAATCCCGCGCGTTAGTCTATCGACCACGAAACGCCATGCGACGATATTCGTGGGATTATGGGTGGTTCCCAGTCACGCTAAAGAGCGAATAAAGTGTCTTCGGAAGTCGTACATTTTAATGAATTATTTTTCGCTTCCGGCTCCGATGTGGAAGGTGGTTCCGTGAAGAACGGCCGCGCGGCTCCCTATAATATAGCTCGCGGCTACTCCTCGCAGCTCCTCGCAAGTCCATCGCGCCCGTCTCCTTGGAAATTAGTTCGAGCATCGTGGGCAAGAGGCCGCGCACGGCTGAGGAGAGTATTATATAGTTAACCGGAGGTGAAACCAACGCGAACTAGACTCGCACATAATGACGGCAGATTGAAAAAGTTTCCTCCGTTCGGTCGACCGTCGGCGCCTGCAAGGTATTTTCTTTCTCGCCCAGCGGCGAGTCGCGGCTTATCCGGCTTTAAACGGAAGTGGGATACGCGCGATTATGGTCTCTATTATTGAAAGAAACGAGGCCCGGTATGGAGGTGCGCGGCGGGCGGCCGCGCCACTCGTAAACTATACACGCGGCTCATGCGATGTCCGGCAGATTAAGGAAAGAAATCGCGGTGAACGCGACGACGCGACTCGCAGCGCGTGCGTGCTGTACGCGCGCGACACACGCGACTTTCGCCGCGAGAAATAACTCCAAGCGAGTGTATATACTGTGTATATAGGGTGTTGCACGGTCACACCCGGTAACAGTTTTCACGACGGGAACTGCATTTTCTTCTCCTCAGCGAAAACTTTATCGGGATCCGTTATCCGAGTCGCGAGGTTTTAATTTTCAGGAATAAAGACTTTGAAGATTAAGTTACTTGTACAGCCTGCCCTATAGCGGTGTAGTATTAAGTTCGAAAGGGTGTCAAGTTATTTCCCGACACTTTGTACATTGTCATCGGCGGTGACGATTAGCGGCGATTGCCCCGCGTAATAAACGGTGGTGCGCCCGCGAGTGCGAGGTAATTGCAGGTACTCGTTTACCACGCTTATCTCCGCACTTAGCGCGGGATACCGGCGATACGGACAATTCATTTCTACGCAAATGAAAGTAAGGTATTAGGGTCGTATTTCTCATGAAATGTACTACGGTTCGCATGCTAATTCCGACTTTCCCGCACAGTGAATTTAGAGTCGCGCGGACGTGCGGCGATACGCTAACAGATTCGGCGATTAGACCCGCGCCGGTGACCGCACGCGACCTCAGTCGCGTAGCGCGATATACTCATTTAATCCACCTTCTTTTTACGGAAGTAGCCTGAAACGTAAATTGGAATAAACGCGCACAAGAGAGAGAGAGAGAGAGAGAGAGAGAGAGAGAGAGAGAGAGAGAGAGAGAGAGAGAAAGAGAGAGAGGGGGATATAAGCGACAATATTAGACCAACTTAAAATAATCATGGAATTTGATTTGTACTCCGAAATCTAATATCTGCACGGAAAGAACAATTTTGCTGAATCCAGATCTGAAAATAATTTTTGTCCAATAATCAAAATAATTTTGTGACAGTCAAAATGATTGCTAGAATACTAAAACGTTTTGTAGCAATGCTTATCAGTTTTAACATTCCAACAAATTATTTTGATAATTCAACAAAAAATTATTTTCGGATCTGTATTTAGTAAAATTTTTGAACTTTTCAACAAAATCGTTCTTTCGGTGTGATTTTTATTATATATATTTACATCTAAATCTTATTGTGTATTTTGCAAAACTCTAACATCCGTCATCTTTCTCATCGATCACGCACGCACACGTTTTATTTAAATAAATATTTAATCCGTACACGCACACCTGCACCGTTCAAAACTAATGAAGCGAGACGGAAAAGGCGAGAAGTTAATTACAGACTCTCGTCTTGTCGTCATTTTTCACGTGCACGGATTCATCCGGTGACGACGAATCGGCGGCAAATAACAGAGAGACCGTGAAGCAAAGGGGGGAAGGTGCAAAAAGGTCGGGGAAGGGATGGGAAGAGGTACTAGGCAAAGGTAAAGCCCTTACGGCAAGATATACCGATGGTCGAGCGCGGCAGCAAGAAGAGAGATGAAGAGCGTGAAAGAGCTTTTCTTACCCCCCTCCCCAAACCCCGCTTACCCTCCACCCTGGAAATCACCTTTAGGAGCCAATCGAGCCATTCAGGGTAAACCCGTGGACCAGCGATTACGGATTTATTTATCGGTCCTATTGTCCTCTTTTCCCCCCATTCTTCCTGTCTCTCGACATGCCCGCCGTCGATCTCGCGCCGGCGAACCTTTCTTTTCCATCCGCGACATATTACCCTTCACCTTCGACCGGACTTACGATGCCTTTCTATCCGCGTCGGTTTTCGAGTCTCGGGCAATTTGTCAATTCCTGGCGTCTCGGCGTTATCTTAAATCAATGTTGCCTTTCCGCCGAGGGAAACTCGCGCGCGGTTAGCAGCGCGGCAGCGGGAAGATTTCTGGCTTCGTTGCTGGTCTCGCGAAATTATTTTCCACGGAAATTTCGCGCGTTTTATGTATCATTTATGTACATGTTCTTCGAAGTTTCGACGTGTATAGCGAAACGCGTGCGTAAAAGCGTAAAATTAAAATATTCCCGGAATTATTGGTAGCATTAAAAAAGAAAACAGAGAAAAAAAATGATCGGGTCATTTAACTGCAGTGCCACTCGATAATGGAATTAATATTAATGGTCTTTGGAACAAATGTACATTACGCTGTCGCTTCAATATCCGCCGTATTATTGGCAACAATATCGTCGTATAAAACGGTCGGGCAATAAATGCCCGCGTTTGAATATGGCATATGCGTATTTTGTTAAACGCGAATTAAGTGCAGGTCGTATTCCCGTGTCGATTTAAACGGCGACATCGCCGGAGCTTCATGAATGTTTAGCGAGCGACTTTCGGGCGGGGGGAAATGGGGGGGGGGGAGAGGAGATATGATGGGAGGAGGGAGCTCATCTCCGATGTATTGTAATATCCGGGTTTCCGACGTGACCCCGCAACAATGTACGACAAGGTCGAGTGCGTTCACCTTATTGTATTCAACAGCGCGAGCGGATATGCATGGGAATCCCGCCTGTTAACCGACTGCCGCAAGTAGTTACCATAGTTATCAGGTCGTCCAACCTGCGGCACGAAACTTTTGTTTCATGCGACGCACGCGCGGAGAGTATCGGACTGAAAAATACACCGTCTGCGGTCCTACTCCGAGATCTTCGTGTTGCATATATAATAAAAAAGAAATAGTAGCGTTTTACAATAATAGGAATAATTTCAGAAGAAACAGCCCCCAGCGTGATTTATGCACGAATAATTCTTTCACACGAACCCTTTAAATGAGATCTACCAGTTTTTTTTTTATTCCCTACTTCTACAAATACGATATTTTTTTCTTGACAAGATTTGTTAAAAAGATCGTATCTAACAAGTTTAACTTTGTTAACTCTTCAAGTAAACTTCTTATTCTCTACGAAATATTTAATCAAAGTATTATAAAAAGTTTTACTATTTCCTATACTAGTATTTCCCTGCGAGCGATTTATTACTCATTATCTACCTTTACGCTGCCCATAAAATTTTCTGAAAATACGTATGATTCAGGGAAGGTTTTCTCGTTATTCGCGAACCTCCGTAATTATCCGTTATAAATCTCCCGCGTGTACTGGATCGAATGCATCGTTCTGAGAATTCTGAAGGGTTAGCATAAAAAGTCGGAGCTCTCTCGTGCAGGAAGCGGCAGGAAATGTAACTGAAGAAAAATCCTCCATATCCGGCATGCAACATAATCGGCGCGTGTGTACGTCGATTATATGCAAGTCAATTCGAAAAATACGACCGCGCGTCGGTGGCGCGCGTACGAATCGAGAAGCTCGGATAAGCCCGCCGAAATACGACCAACGGCTTTTTTTTTCCCAGCGCGCGAGTTTTACTCTCCGCGCCACGCCGCCGTGAAAGCCGATATTTCGCAAAAACACGTCTGCGGTATATTTCTTCGCTTCCGCGACTCGGCGCGGCGGTCACAATGGGCGCAAGAGCGATGCAGTGGACGGGATGCAGTGGGATGAGCGAAAAAACATTTCGCGCAAGCGATCGCTTGACGTTCATTTCCGCGCGCGAATCCCATTGTCTCTAATCTCCTTCTATCCGTTTAACCATCCGCTGGATCAAGGGCTGTCGCCGAGGGTGGTGGTCAGATCTATGCGCGGATCGCCTCAAGGAGATCGACATGTTGCACGCTGTATTGTGTCGGATTTCAAAAGGAATCGACATTACTGCATCACGGTGATCGAATCGTCGATTTTGATACAGCTTCAAAAAACTGAAAACGTACATCTACATCTGTTATATCAAAAATTATTACAATTATACAATTATTCCCCTTTAAAACAAAATTGACAGATCTCGACTACATATTTCGCACACAAATCAGTTGATTAAAGAAAAAAACAAAATAGAATATTTTCGTTGGCTCTCCTGTATGTATAGATGTGTGTGTATAGCACAACATACACACGTGTATGTATACAATTGTATTGTGTACAATCATAGTTTAAAAAAAAATCGCGAGTTTGTAATAATCCATTTTCAGGTATACCGCACGGAAAGAACACTTGCTGAATCCAGATCTGAAAATAATTTTTGTTCAATAATCAAAATAATTTCGTGCGAAAATCAAAATGATTACTAGAATATAAAAACGTTTTATAGCAATATTTATCAGTTTTAACATTCCAACAAATTATTTCGATGATTTATTAAAAAATTATTTTCAGATCTGTTTATAGCAAAATTTTTAGACTTTTCAACAAAATCGTTCTTTCCGTGCACGTATATTAGTGCACGTAAACGTTAGGCTGGCGAATTTACGAGAATGAACAGTATCCACGTGATTTTACGAGGCGCACCTGAATGTAATACGATGCTTTTATACGAGAGCACATAGCTGGCAGCTAATTTCGCAGCACGCAGCGCTGCAGCGACACGATACGCGATAATGCCTGAAAATTTATTTATATTAACTAACGCGTTCGGTTCTGCTCTGTTTTCGCGACGGATCGAGGGATTCCGTAACCTGTATATAGATTCCTTCACTCTGCGCGCCGACAAAATATCTTCGCGCAATACGTCGAATTTAGCGCGTTATATCGACCGCAAGCGTGTCGAACTGAATGTTAATATCGCTCCGCGCCGCCTAGCTGTTGTTCTTGCCGTCTTCTCCTCGTGAGCGATGCACATAATCTCGTAACGTTGATCCCGCGGCTTTAGTCACGACATCCTGACGCAATGTCAGCCGTAAATCTTTCGTCAGGAATTCACTATTGCGCTATTCGGTCGGCTTAATTAGCGCCGTTACGATCCAAGAATAACAATGGCGGAAGACACCGGGGAAAAAAACTCCCGCGGACGGAACTTTCTTAATTATGCTAGCGTGCGTAGGGCTGCCGGATAAACTCGCCGTGTAACTCCCGTGGTTCCTCCAACCACCACCCTACACCCTTTCCCTCCTATCCGCCCCCTCGCGTCCTTTTTCCTCATTCCATCGGCACCGTCGCACCGACGCGATGTCTCTGTTCCGTTTCTCTCGTCTCTCACCTCGGCGAGCGACTTTCACCTCTACGTGACGTGCACGCTGAACGTCCGACATTCGTCGCTCGATATGTACCCTTAGGACCCGCGTTCGCATCCCCCTAGCTTCTGCACGCACCCAGGACCTTCCGGCCCAGGACGCGCCCGCCTCCTCCTTTGAACCATCGCTTTATCCGCCTCCCTTCCTCGGCCTTCCTTACCGCGGTCGAGACCGCCGGATCCAAACCGAGCCGGATCCCTCCGTCCGCATCGTGTGCTCGGCCTCCCCCTCTGCGCCGATATGGAAATAAAATCAATACCATTGTTTCGCGGTTTGCACCGTGAAATTGGGTCGTATTTTATTTGCGCCATCAAGACACGCACGATGACGACAACGACGACGGCGACGACGACGGTGCCACCCTCGCGGGCACTCCACAGCAGGAGGGTGTACACGCCCTGATTTATTGATCGCTGATACCGCCGATCGTGTATACTCTCTTCCTGTGTTTCCTCTCTACTCTCCTGCCTGCCATTTTTTTTTTTTTTACGTTCTTTCCTTATAGCTTGAGTGATCTGCGGTCGAGCGCACTTCCAGATTGCGTGCGCCGCATCACGTTCGGGAAGATACGACAGCGACGGGTATGAGTTTGTCTAGAAGTGGCGTTAAACGGAAAGTTGCAAAAATTTCAGTCGATCAAATACATACCTATTAAATCTACGACAAATTTCGGAAAGCAGTAAAAACAAGCTTGAGTTTCGTTTTTCTAAAATTTAATTTTTCATTATGTCGCTGAATCGATGTTGCTCTTGCCCTGTCACGCGAGATTTAAAGCAACTTGAATCATAAATTAAAGCGAAAATACAAATGATCGCGGCAGATGTATAGCTTACCGGATATCGATTGTGACAGCGATATACTTCACTGATTCTTCAGTGAGGAACGTGAACGTTCGCTGTCTACGTCCACACGAAGCAAACGAAACGACCGTCAACATAAAAATGTGAAGAAATGTACTTGCGAGAAGCATTAAAAGACACAGGAAATGAAACGAACGATGCCATAAGAATTATAATCGCGCGCGGCTGGAATCCGAGTGGCGCTTCGCGTCACTGACATCCGCCTTGTGCAGTGTCTATAGTCTGAATTATACACGGGCACGCGCGAGTAGGTCGAGATGTAGACAAGCCGGCAGAATTGCGTAAAAGTATTGTCGATTTGCCGGATATAACTGTGCGAGAGGGCAAATCGATAAAGCGGATTCCGCGGTTGGAATGTTTTTGTTCATGTTTTAAGATATAAACGGCGAATTTTCACGCGTGTGCAGCAACTTAATCGCGTTTATCCCGAATGATATGAATAATATTTTTCATATTCAACGTGTCAGTCGTTTAAAAGTTCGCAAAAATATTTTCTACCAGTGCGAGTAAGAATTAATCCACCTTCAGCTCGACGGATCGCCGTTTGTCACGGCAACGTGCATAAAACTATAGTCCGCGTAAAATCGGTATTATCAGATATGTCATAGACGAAACTGCACGAGACAGCAACCACGCACTCCTCCCCCGTCGTCGCCCCTCGCCGCGCCCCTCCACGTCACTGTTTTGTAACCTCCGGGATCTCGAGAGGATGCTCCGAGGTATACTTTGCGAAGAATCTATTACGAGATCGACGTATCTTCCCCTAAATCGCGGTGGCGCGGCGGCGTGCTCCTCCTCCGGCAAAACGAGGCGCACTCGACTGTACGTGTGTATATATACACGCGCGTTCCCGCGATGTGCTACGAGGTGTGTATTAAAACAAAAGGGGGGGAGGAGGGGGAGCGGGAGGGACGTGAGTGCACTCCCTGACGTGTCTGTACCTATTACGTTACGTCAAACCCGACGCATCCATCATATATAGTCGACGGCGCTCAGACGTTCCCGGACGTGCGACACTCTTCTGTGTGGACGCGTGCACGTGGTAAGACACGACGATGTACACACACGTATATACATATAAACGGCGACGAGAAACAGTCGGAACGTATATAGGCACGCGCGCGCCCCCTCCGCTCCAGGACACGTCGGGCCGTCTCTCTGGGGATGGCCGCGTGCGGCATCAGCCGCGAGACTGACGTGACCTCCAGGGTGACGTGTCGCCTTGACACTTTCAGAAATATGCGCGGGAAGATATCTTTCTTCTTGGCGATCTCGACCCGGATGTCGGGCGAGGTGACATTTGTTCCCCCTATATACCTCTGACGTCGTATAAAAAATATCGCGGTCCCATTTCGTTTCATATAAATGATGCGGCTCCGAGGATCCGATTTGACTTCACGACCTTCATGCTGCTTGGTTAAAAAATGTTTCTTTCAGAGTAGCATCTCATTCCATTCGTGTTCTGTCTTATATTTAATTTCTTGGATTGCATTTTATACGTTTTTAATTTAATTTAATTTAATTTAGTGTGTATAGTTATATAGAGATATTTGAAACGGATAAAAATACACAAAGGTAAGACATTACTGCTGCTCTGTTTTCATTTATTAAATAACTCAATTTAATTTAGCATTTTGATAATATAAAAATTTAATAATGATTCAATACACTAATTACATGTAAATTTTGTACGAATTTGTGAATCAGAAACTAAAATTCAAATTCATCTAGCAAAGTATAAATAAGTGGACGCTTTGTAGCTTTCGTTTTTGTGCTAACCTTTAGGAACATATGTGCTCGCATTAATCAACATGCGTTTCTACGACGATAACAGATCACACGGGCTATTTCTTGGTCAGGCAATTAACACCCACATGTGGCAGCGCCGGTCGGTGCGACGACTAACATGCTTTCGCCGCGATTAGCGCGACAGACACGAGAGCGCGCGTTCGTGCCTTACTATTTTCAACGAATATTCTCCGTTTGAGAAATGAATTACGAGCCCTTGGAGGCGAGATGTCGGTCAATAATTTTAATTTGAAGTCTGCGAAAGATCTCCGGTCGCGGTGCATGATTTAAAGCGGTGGGAGGGATGAGAAAAGCCGGGTGGGTTATGCACGGCGCCTCCGAAGATATTTTAATTGTGGAGAATTTACTGTCGTCACGTGCGGGGCGATCTGTGACGAGCCTTTGATCTTCGAGGCAGCAGTGAAAACTCCCAATGAATGGATTCATGGATTCTTGAGGGCGACAGACCACCTTTCGACAGACAGTAAAAGTTTGATTAAGTGCCAACAAAAATCTCACCGGATTTAAAATCGAAGCTTATAGGCTTACGAGTCGTTTTTATGTAAAACATTTTTGCCCTCTTTCGCGGATACTTCTGTTTTATTAAATGTTCAATATTTGAATATTTATTTTTATTTGATTTTTTTTAGAGTAATCTAGTAGAATTAAATATTATAATATTTCACACTCATGCGCTCGGTTTAACGACTTCGTGAACTTTATTATCCGGTTTTAGAAAAATTGCGCGTGTAATGCTCGTGAATGCGTTCGATGGCTCGCTGAAAGGCAAGACGCGAGTATTATCGACGGTGCCATCATAGTTCATTAATTAACGCTCGTCTCGGCGCTTCGCGACGCGACTTGTCGCTCCTTTTTTACCTGACACGCAGCAACGATCATGTAGTGACAAATAATGGCTTTTTTTCTTCGCAAATGAGGCACACGCCGTCGCCCTTTGGAGCATGACTCGCCGTTACCGGCGAGCGCTTCGAAACACCTCGATTAAAAATAAACTACCGGGCGGCTCGCACGTGTTCTGATTATCTTCACAAAAGAGAAGATACGCGCATTCGGTCTTCTTTTTCCTGCACTCTCTTTAATCCCGCCGTACGTTCTCCCGTACAAAATAAATAATTACAATGTTAAATGTTAAAACGCTTTGGTTTTACGACTTACGTTAAACGGAAGCACTTTGATAAATGTCTACAATCAATAATGAAATAACCCTTTCTATGTTCACGTGAGCAATTTTTTTCTAGTTGACAGCGAGTATTAGTGAAACGATACAACGTTATACATTTTTATGAGATTCACATACAATTATTCCTCAATCTACCATATTCTGCATTTAGATAGCATGTTTATGCCTAATTTTGATAAATTTAGTCTTTTATTCTCTTAAACTGCGCTTATAATATTCCATTCGTAATTAGTTGTTATTTGTTGAATATGGAACTTAGAGCAACGACAAGATAATATTTTAATAACGTCCAGCCAAGCAAATGTTCCATATCTAATAAAGTCGCAAAAGTCACTACGTGACGAGATACCGTTTTTCGTCTGAATTCTCTCTGCGAATGTCCGAATTTCTCCGTGAAATAAGGCGAGACAATTCGTATGATTTAGCCCGGCGGGTTAATCACTGACGTGAACGATGGAAGGGAAGGAGCGAGATGGAGGGAATGAGATCCTCTTACGTCGGCCATTGCTCGTTTTCTTTGGCAGGATTATGGAGCAACAAGCGAGAAGCGATCCTTTGTTGCTCGTTGGGCGAGTCCAGCGAGCGGCAGAGGAGTGTGATGAGGGTGGGCACCGGTAAGGCTCGTCGAAACTTGGCGAACACTTGGCCGCAAAACTTGCTCCTCCGCCGGCTGCATATTGGTCCGGGGATGAGGGATTGTCGGCGAATGAGGCGGCAGAAATAGGAGCTTCGCGAAAAGTCGGAACTCTATTCGGGCAAAGTTGCATCGGGCGTCATCGCTGCACTTTATACAGCATGAAGCAAAAGTTACTGTTACGATGCGGAGTTCCGTGGAAGAACAATGTATAGTCCCCCCCCCCCCACTAGCTTCTCCTAATATTTGTGCGTTTTATGAAAAGGATATTCTATTTCTTGAAAGTGCATTTAAATTTTTGCAAGATTTGAACTTTACCTAATATTATTGTTAAGAAAAATATGACTGAAATTTATTGTGAAGGGATAGATACATACAAAAAAATATATATATTGAAGATGTGATAGAATATTTATGAAATGGTTTTTCTATGACAAGTACATATATTACGAGAAACCCCAAGAGGTCATATTTAAATACGAGATATACATGATTTATTGCGTCCAATATATAATCGCAAAGCCACGTTTTCTAAGCCGCCGAGCTAAGCGAAAAATCTGGGATTTAAATCTTGTCTGAAAGCTGCTTTCGTGTTCGGGTATCCCACGATTTTGGACGAAGTGCCTGTATATTCTCTATTGTACCAAAACTTAATTCCACCGTTGCTTTGTGTTCGAACGCGCGGCTCTAATGCGCGCGCATAGAATTGCGGCGCGTGTACTCGCGTAAGACTCTTGAAAACTTGGCTTAATATTGCTTGAGTGACGAGGGATTAGAGATAGCTGCGAGAAGCGGCAGCAGGTAGGCGAGGAGTGGGGAAGACCGTGAGGGGGGGGGGGAAGTCGGAAACTTGCACCGAGTCGGAATTGTGTACTCACGGCGGATTGCTTACCACGTCGGAAATGTTACACGCAGACTGACGCGAGACTGTTCTTACACCATAATTCGCCCCCCTTCGCCACGATTTGGTTATTGCTTCGCGGTATATAGATATATACGCAACTGCAATCGAGCATTCCGATAGTTTAAGATCCTCGAATAGTCTCGGAGCCGTTGGCCCAGGAAGTCTCACGAAGATTTAGCTTGTATGTGTACAACGAGCTCCCGGCTCCCGGTTTCGAATAAAAACATAAAATTTGATGCTTGTATCGTCACTAAATGTCTATTTATTTGTCTATTTATTTCAATCAGAACAAATCTGATTATTGAATGATTATTTCGACGGGTCGACCACTAGTAAAAAAATGTACAGTGATTGTCAATTATGGCAATACAACATACTTTATTGCTAGTATTGCTATTGTATCGCTTTCGTATTGTCAGTAATATTGCCATCTATTATTTCATGTACTGCCACCTATTGCACAATATTGCCAATGCTAGTATTGCTAATGTATTGCTAGGTATTGCTCGTGGTATTGCTATGTATTGATAGCGTATTGCTACACGGAGAGAACAATTTTGATGAATCCAGATCTGAGAATAATTTTTGTTCAATAATCAAAATAAATTTTGTGCAAAAGTCAAAATGATTGCTATGGAATATCAAAATGTTTTACAGCAATGCTTATCAGTTTTAACATTCTAACAAATTATTTTGATAATTCAACAAAAAATTATTTTCAGATCTGTTTTTAGCAAAATTTTTAGACTTTTCAACAAAATCGTTCTTTCTTTTGTAGTATTGTATTGCCGCAATAACTAGCAATATATTCCTAAAGAAATGTACACTGATTCCCATAGTGGTTGACCACTCGGATTATTGTGTACAAGTAATTTTATATTTCATGTTATAATAGTCGGAGAAATTCTATATTTGTTTTTATGTTAATTAAAAGTTAACGTGCCACTATACTTTCTTCTTGAGACACGTTCACTTCGCATTTCTCCGTGTCGAGGGTGTTACGTGAGCATTAACATTTTCCAGCCGGCAACGAATGATGCCGAAACGGAAATTGCATGTTGAGCTTGCGCAGCTCGCTCCGCGAGTTTTGCGCGAGATGATTTTGCGGGGTGGTTTAGATCCGCGGGCGATACGCGCTCGCGATCGATCGCGGCGCGCGCGGTTGTAAACTGCGAACTTAGTGTCAACGTATAAACCCGGAGCTCCGTCCGGCGAGGAGGCACCTGTCAGGCACTACCGGTATATATTAACGCCGGCGGGTGCGGTGGCAGCGGATGGCTCGGGGGGTCGAGGGGGGGGGTGGCTTTTGAAGTCGCATAGTTTCCTGCAACGGCATGCAGACGTTGCGTGTCCAGAAGACTCGACGTTGCCGATCGTACGAGGCCGACGGTGGTTAACGGCCCGCGTGTGTGTGTCCGTGTGCGTGTGTGTACTTGTGAATGTGTGTGTGTATGCGCGCGCGCGTGCTCGCGTAACTATGCCCGGTTATCGTCACGTACGACATTATGGGAATAGTTTGCAAATTAAGATCGCGTATGCGGTAGACGGTAAAGCGAGCTCAATATTCGCGACGGTCGCTTGATACTTTCGATACGCTCAAATCTCGAGTGACGCTAAGACCTCGGCACTGACATGCCTCGTTTAGTTCGCAACGAAAACAATTTCGTCGGGATCGCTGCAAATTATCGTAATTATGGAAAAATCTGAAAAATAAGGGAAACAGAAATCGTAAGAAGAAAGCAAGAGAAAAAAGAAGAAATCTGCGCGCGTTTACTCTTTTATATAGTCTTCATATCAGTCCTTTTTCAATCCTGAGTTTCCTCGAGTCTTGAGTTTTTCTCCAAGTTTCATCTTGTGTTGATTTTACTTGGTTGAGTTTTTATCCGTGGAAATAAGAGAGAATAAAGTAAGAAACGTATTTACGGTTCACTGAGGACATCTATCTTTACGTTTCCAAAGACTAGAGATAGACTACTGTAAACAAGCAGAAATGAAAGGGCCCTTGCAGTTATGATATACCTACTTCGTCGTGTGTACTGTGCTAATGAGAAAAATTTCAAAAATGAACGACAGAAGAATTAATAAGCTTTCGTGATTATTCCTCTATATCCATAAAATCTTTCTTATTGCTCTTGGTCATTATGATTAAGTATCTGTAATATAAGGATATTTATGAAACGTTGAACGTTAACATTGACAGTTAACAGTGACAGTTTTATTCAAGACATTCTCATTCAAAATCAAAAAAATTTTTTTTTATTTTTAATAAAATTTATTTCAATATGTACATAATGTAGTATTTATAAAATTATATTTATAATAGTAATAGTAATATCATATCAGATGTAATTATCTCTTTTCATGATAATTACATCTGATATGTACATTTAATTAATATTAATGATTACACATTAAATAAATATTAATATTTGAACGAAATATAGTTCAATAAAATTTTATCAGTATTTACGTCTATAAATATCACACATTTTCTAAAAGTAATTTAGTAATATATCGTATATTTTTGTTACTGCGGCAAATCGACAATTGTATGCTCCTTTATGATTGAGTTACACCCAGAAGTTGTACATTCGAGATTTGAAAAAAAAAAATTGTTTCTCTGATCGACGGGTGACGATAAGGGCGAACTTTTCTTGCGCGGCGCACAGCGCAAATCACTTAAAGGATAAGCTTCCTTTCCGCTACCGGTGCTCGCTCTGTCCGTCCGAGAGCGAGCATCTGTCGGCCCCCATCTGGCTGCAACTACTCAGAAGCCGGGCGCGGCTGACCGCAACAACGTCTGTACCACTGCGGCTCACGGGCGCGGCGTCGTCGTCGTACATCGTCTTCATCGTTGCAGCGGTCAAGTAGAGTAGATCCCGGTGCGATCCGCCCAGTCGACCGGTCCAGGATCTCTCAAGGGATGGAGCGAGCTGGCCTCTCTCTCTCGGTCGGATAATTGCGTGAAGAACATCGGCTAGAGAGATAGTCGGTGCGAAGAGAGGGATATATATACGTATACGTCGAGGAAAGGAGGCGCATTATCGGGGCGATGTCCGTCTCGGGGATGGCCGGAAAAATCGTCGCTGGAGCCGGAGAAAAACATTTTCAAAAGACGAGACATATTCTCCGGGTATATAGACGAGCGGATTTGAAGGCTGCGTGCGACGCGCGGATAACACGGGAATAGGATATCGCCTTCTTTTCTCCTTTTTTTTTCCCCCTCCTTTTCCCCTCGCTTTTCCTCGGCGGAGAAAGAAAATCGCGTCCTTCCAGAAAATTGATCTCGGTAAGCTGTATTTGACGAGAGTACAACGTTCATCGAGATCGAATCCACGACGCGAATGGTCCTTTCCGAGCGCCATTGGATGGTATAGCATATATTTCGTAGAGTGCATTTCGAGGAACGCCGGGAAAAGCGAAATACGTACGCTCGCGGCGCGGGCGCGGCACGAATGCACGCCATCCGCGGAAATGCTGTTTTACGCGACACATCCCCCCGCGGTTATAGAACACACCCTGTGTGTAACGCGTTCTCGCCGGACGATATCCCGCGGAACTTCGCGCCACGGCTCGCGGACTTGTGAAATTTAACGTCGCGTCCGTCCGTTCGCTCGCTCGCTCGCAAATGGCGTGGCGCCGGTTAGGATTATCGGCCAGGGATACATCCCGTTATATTCCGCGCACGTAAGTCTTCCGACATCCTTTATGGGTAAATACATATTTCGCCTGCGTCTAATAATAGCGCGACGATATGAGAGGGGGGAGCTATAAAAGCGGTCGACGCGCGCGAGATGGCGAGTACCCGGCGCGTGTACCACTTTTCCTCATCGCGATGAAAAAAATGGCGGTCTCGTGTCTTGGCATTTTATCGAGTTTCCCGCCCGGGGATTAAGCTGATGGAAAGCGCAGAGGGCGAGAGAGAGAGAGAGGGGGGGGGGAGATAAAGAGAGGGACGGAATTGCGAGGTGTTGGTTGGTGAAAAGGTAAAGAACGAGACAAAAAGAGAACGATCAAATATTCTGGCTGTTCTTGCATATATGCAGCTTATTACTTATTACCGCGAGATAAAGGTGCGCACAAAGTCGGACTCTCGAGTTATATTTGTTGTACAGGCCACGTTCGGTGGACAAAGAGCGCACGATCGTTTGCCAAAGGATGGAAGATCTTCCGTCACATAAACCTGCGATAATCAGTAGCGCATCTTCCGTAACTGGACCGCGTGCAATAACTTAAGGTAGCGATATAAACTATTTATCTTTGCTTGGAAGTTTTTCTCTCGAAGTAGCGTACTTGACGACAAGATGAGACAGAGAGAGAGAGAGAGAGAGAGAGAAGAGTCGAGGCAAGAAATTAATGATGTTTTTCGTGAGATATTTTTGTTTGAATTTTTGTTCCTAGCTGAAAAATTTATAAATAATTTTGTAATGTCCGTCGCGTGTGTGCAGTAAAAAAATGTCAATTTGCGCGATAATCGAGAATTAAATCGCGCGCGGAAAATTACTAAAATTCATGCAATTCGCACGACTGTAAATCGTTCGAATATTTTTAACAGCGATATCTGCAGTCACCTGTATCAATCATTAAAACTTTTATCGAGCGCGTCGAATGTTTTGCATGCGACGACAATTCAGAATGCTACTTTTTTATTGGCGCATTCTTTCGCGCGATAAAAAACGCACGGTCCGAGGTTTTGTGGAAGGGAAAATTGCGCGTAAATTGCGTCGCGCCCGCGCGTCGTTCGATAATACTTCCAGTTCGCCGTAACTCGCTCGCGCGCGCCTTCGGGGAATATTTTTTCGTCTACGTCGCTTTCCATGTCTACTCCGCCTTATCTCGAACTGCCGATAACCCGGAATTTTACGGGCGAGGTGCGTAAAGCGGCGCGACTAGCGGCGCGCTCCCTTCTCCTTTACCTTCCTCCCGCCCGAAGGTGCATCAGGGGCTCTGTCTGACATTTTTAAGAAATTCCATCCCCCGCATCCACCGCGCTTCCGCTCTCATCCGTCCCGTCGCCCACCGTTTTTTCGCCGTCGCTCCGGGCTGACATTATGCTAACCAGTCCTCCAACCCTCGATATTTCGAGCCGCTCGTCGCTCTCGTTGATCTACGAGCTCTCCTGCACTCCTCTCCTTCTCTCTCTCGGTTTTTTTCTCTTACGCTCTCTCCCCGCCACTTGTTAACGCTTACGAGACCAGAAGCTGCATCTCCCGGGACGAAACACCCTCGAACTGTCAAAATGTTACAAACCCGCTACTCTCCCGGGGGAGACGGGGGCGCGAGGGATACCGGAACGAGATTTCGTCCTTCCTCAGCGTGAGTTATCGTCCTCGGAACCGATACCGGCTGATAACCTTTTCTTATCCGGATTACAATCCACCCGCGTGCCGCATGAATGGGATTTTGGAGGAATCGAGTTAGAAACTTCCATCCCGGAAAGAAGGCAGTGAGGCCTTCGGGATAAAGGCAAACGCTGCTTTTACGGCGGTCGAGAGAATTAATAAACAAGTTCCAATAGAAGTGGCTCGATAAGCAAAGTTTTAATTTTAAATTCCATTTGCCTCCCGGGGTTCCTCCGTCCGTAACATAAGATTTATTTAAATACGATATAGTAAAAAACAATAATTGTAAGTAATTTTCAATTTTTAATAAATATTGTAATAAATATTGTAAATCAACGTAATTTATAATATTCGAAAAAATAGTTTTCTGAAATTTTTTTATATTTCTTTTAATAATCAATTTGCTTTTCTTTTTATAAAGAGAACGCTATACAAATTTGATAACGTTCCTATAGGTATATCAATTTTGTCGCGAGCGAGCGCATTCGTGGTATTAAGCAAGGATTACTTTGTATTATCCGTTGCTCAGACGTGTCCCTGTCACACACGTGGCATATTTCAGCGTTATTTCAACGACGGGAACTCGATACGCGCCGCCGCCGCCACCGCCATGCCATTTCGGTAGAACGAAATCGGAGCGATCGTCGCCCATCGACGTCGGTTTATCGAAAATTTATTCGTTCCCACCGACACGTGACTGCCGGGCCGCTTTGAAGAGGACCGACAACCGCTGGGGCGATCGTCGTCGCGGGCGCTCGCCAAATGAAAGTTACTCGATATTGCATCAATAATGGTTCGACGTGCGCGACAAATGGCGCGTGGCGGCGGGGGGAAAACGGCCAAGGAAAGGTGGCAGAGCCCCCGGAGAAGGAATAGCAGACAAACGCTTTTTCATTGGACAGCGGGGCCTCCGGCTCGTAAAAATGTCATTGCACCCGCGGGTAAAATCCGCATGCAGCCTCCGCAATTTTTGGCCGCAATACGTCATACACCTGCAGTCGTCGCGTCGCGAACGAGCCGCATTAAAAGAGACTAGCGGAACAGAGCGGCGTATGATTTTAGTTCCGCTAGTATATACATTCCATATCGAAGATATTTTTTTATATTACGGGGGAATACACTCGTTCACTCGATGCACCGGCCGCGTCGATTTATTCCCGACGCACTTCGTGGTATTGGAGGTGTATGGAGATCAGTCAGATCCAAGTTGTCAGAGTTAACAGCGTTCTCTCTAACGCATTACGGCTATTTGTGGCTGCACGGGCGTGATAATAAATATGGGCAAAAAAAAAACGGATAAATATCTACAAGACTACCAGGTTTGCGTGCGAGCTAACGAATTTATGCGACACGTATTTTTAACTTTTTTTTAACTCCCACCCGAGCGATGAGAAATGGTCGCCCCATCGTCTGGTTTTATCCAGATACTAAAAGAATTATGTTAGAATAAAAATTCCGGTTTCCGAGAGAAGGTGGAACGTCTATTGGCAAACCTCCATAGTATCTTTCTCTCCCCTCGCCTCCCCCCTCGCGGGTAAAAAATATCACGAGATACATTATTCGGAGTGTAAATCTTCTCATTGCGCGATGCGGTGTGTGAGCATCGTTTTGTTACGCAATTCGATCAACGTGAAATTCGATGATGTACGATTTCGTTAGAATTTTGTGAGAACATAACAAAATTTGCGAAATGTCGGAGAGAAAAATGACATTTCCCGAAAAGATCCTTTCGTTCTGATTCCGATTATATAATAATGCTGTGCAAGTAGATTGCAAGTAGATTCTCGGTATTCGTCTCTGTACGATGTAGATGTGCGAGCGTGCATATATCTGCATCGGGCAACTTTTACGAACTTCCTACGCTCGAAAGGAACTTGCGTCCGAACATTACGAGTATTTACGTACTCGTTCTCTGACTCGCGAGGCATCCCTCCGCCGGCGCCGCTCTTGCAAAGCGCCGTACGTTCTTAATCTCCGGCTCCTCGCCCTGATATAGCCGCGTGAACTTTTAATCGTTAAAAGTTCAAGAATTCGCCAGAAACGCCTTATCAAGTGCTTTTGCACTCTAGCAATGGTACTAGGATATTCGTAGTAGAAAATTATCAAAATTACCAAGTCATTATTTTCCATTTATAGCTTTAGAGAGTACAGTCAATTGCATGGTATAAGCTCACATGGAAACTTTCGATTTCGTATTTCACTAATTTTGCTTCATTGTTTGAATCTTGAGATTTCTTTTATTATTTAGTATTTATAATTCAATATTTGTCCATACGAAATTAAAGAACGATGTTATTGGAAGATAAGAAAAAATCTGAAAATAATGTTTGTTAGAGCACCATCAAAATATTTTGTCGGAAACTCAAAAATAATAAGCATTGCTGTAAAAAGTTTTGATATTCTAGCAATCAGTTTGACTTGACAAAATTATTTTGATGGTGCTCTAACAAAAATTGTTTTCAGATTTTTTTATCTTCCAGCAAAATCGTTCTTTTAGTGTAGTTTATATTATTGTTAATTCGTTAGGAAAATTCATTATATAGCTTAGAGATTACAGTCAATTGGTAAACTCATATGAAATCTTTCGATTTCGTATTTCACTAATTTTGCTTCATTGTTTGAACCATGTATCTTTTATTATTTATAGTATTTATAATTGAATCTTTGTTCATGGTTTATATTAATTCGTTAGGAAAATTCTTAACCATAATTAATGCGAGCTATTACCTTCCGAACAACGTAATTAAATTTTGAGAAGGATTCCTAGCGCGGTGGAATTCGAAGCGCCGTGAAAAGAAACTCGCAGAGCCCCTCCCGGCCGATTCCATCGGCAATCAAACTTTCCCGTAACACAAATCAGATTTCCACGATTCCTCGCACGGCCGGATCACACGCTTTTTCGAGGGTCTGCGCTCCTTGTTGGCGCCTTCCTGAATATTTATGGCCGCTCGTCGAGAGGGGCGCGCGGTTCTCGTTCTTGCGAATCCATCGACGATGAAGATCGTCCTGTCGTCGTCGAAGAGCGAGCGTGGAAGCGAAGCGCTTCTCAGCGCGCGCGCACGTTCTCTCTCTCTCTCTCTCTCTCTCGTTAATACGGACGATAAATCAGGGCAATATTCGAAAATTACGCGTGTAACGCGCCATGAAATGAACCGATCGCTCGTCAACCCGGGTCGCTGCGATTCGGGACAAAAGGCAATAATCGTATTTCATGATCGCCATTATGGGATTCCTATTTAAACCATTTTTCTCTTTCCACTACTGCGTCCTCCCTTCCTTTCTAACCGCTGTGAATATTTTATATCTGCCATTTAGATATATATTACATGACAACGAATGATACGTTATTAAGTGAAACGCTGATAGGTGCCATATATTTTTAAATTGGGGAATGGAAAAGTTTTTGTACAAAAATGGAGAAATAAAGAAAGATATTTATTTCATGGATTTGTGGCTTATCTACTTTCGTAATAATTTATGTGTTTTTTTTTTCATTTTTATTCTTTCCATTTGTAAATTTCGTGGCATTTTTCCACGATTGACGAATATGAATCTTGTCTATTAACAGGCGCCAAATGCGTCCGTACGAAGTTTTATTTATTTAATAACAAAATAACGTCCAACGTGAGACGAGAACCGCATTTAGCGTTAGCTTCTCATCATGTTCTGCGTAATACACGTCAGCGGCTACATCATGCTGCATGTAGAAATGCACAAGTCATTTCTCCTCGTGTCTTGTTAATGGTACGAGAGGTATGCGTTAAATTAAAATTGAAATTAAAGTCGCAATAATAGTCTTATAGTCGCAAGAAACAGCTGAAAATTATTTACATCTTGATATTTTAGTACAAAAACCTTAGATGTAATATGAAATCAATACCAATTTTTTTGCATATGCATATCCTGTTTGAATAAGTTTGTCGTCTACAAACGATGGGGAGAGAAAGAGAAAGGGAGACCCGAGAACGAAGTAATATATCGTACCCATGAATGCGTAGAGAAGTGCAAGGCTACAGAGAGAGAAAGAGAGAGCAGGTATAATGCTTGTCGCAAGATAAATATTATTCATGCGCGATTGCGGACGAATTTATCTCGCTGCTCGCTCGCGCGCACGCCACGTCTTCTCCGACGACGTCGGACGTTTCGTCAAAAAAGAAAAAAAAACGTCAGGAATTTCACCCCGCCGCAAAGTAACGAAAGCCGCATCCCTTCACGGAGATCGCGGGGGATGCATTCCAGATGCCTGCGGGGCGAAATGTTTTCTCCCGCAACCGTTCATGTAGAAAGGAAATTATATCGACAGCTCTTACGGAAAACTACCGAGACGAGCAATGGGCGCTTTTCTTTCCCTTTCTTTCTTTATTTTTTTCCACCGCGATCGGCACGGCACCTTACGAGACTCGACAGCGGCGAGGCAGACGAGGGTGAAGGGCTTGAAACGAAGGGTTCGCGCTGGGGCGTTTCCGAACTTCAGTACCGATCTTCGGGAGACCCGTGAAGCTTCTGGAACATCCAGCCACCGTTCTTTCGCAGGCCGAAATTTTTCGTGCTGCCGTTAATGCATCTTAAAGCAAACAACGCTTATGTCTGATATAAAAAGGAAAACAAGTTTCCCACATATGCATTTCAATTTTCACAAAAATTTAGACACGTTATATAACAGATGTCATCGTTATCAATTCGTTTTATTTTTGTCGAGTGTTCGTGAGCAATATTTTTACTCTCTCGTACTTTATGTACAGTGGAACCTCGATAATTCGAACCTCTACAACTCGAAAACTTTTATAAGACGAAAATTTTGTTCATCCCCTTCCGCTCCGCTGAGGAAAACCTCTATAAATCAAATTAAATTTACCTTAACTCGAATTATTTGTCAGGCATTTAAATATATATTTTACCTCTGTAACTCGAATTTAAAGTGACCAGACCTCTAGAAGTCGAAGTTCATCTCTATAAGTCGAACTTCCATTGTCGCTACCTCTATAATTCAAAGTTGTAGCTATGTGTAACCGTGGAGTAATAGCCTGATATTTTGTTTGTAGTTACATTTATCATATGTATGCAATAAATAATTCACTGTTAAATATTGATTTTCTTCCTCTGAAAGCCATTATAATCGGAAAATTATAAACTCTCGTACGAAGCCTCCGTAAATCGAATTTTCATATGTTAACTCTCTTTTACTCGAATTTCAATAAGTCGAAAACTCTATAACTCGAACAGTTTTTCTGGTCCCTTGAGATTCAAGTTATTGAGATTCGACTGTATTTTCTTACGGTTTTTCTTTTTTTCTTACAATCTTCTTCGCGTCTCTCTCGCAATACAGAGTCTCTCTGCACAACGCGTCGAAGCTTACGCGTTACGCTGCAGACTATTGTCTACGACAGCCGGTTTGTTACATACGGGCAAACGACGGGAGCAATTCAATCAGAGTTTTGCTGCGATCGACCAGCTGAGACACATCTGCGCTTCCTCCCGATCGTAACATTCAAAGCCCTGCTACTCCGTTTCTTGACGGCGTCCCGTATGATTTACGACACGAGAGCCGTGCACGCCAATGTAAGTCAAACGAGGGGCCTCTCTCTCGTGGGCGCGATACTTTCACGAACCGCCTACGGCGGATTTACTGCTGCGCGTGCCCGCGGTAAAAAAGATCGACTCGTCGAGTCTCACCCGCGAGGCAACGCGCCGAAGTTCGCTTATCCGCGGACGAGGTCGCGAGTTATTGTCGATGGCGCTTTTTACACGAGTGTATAAACTCTCATTTACGAGTGCAGCGCAATTCCTCGCGAAATAAAGAATCAAATATGGTAGTTATGCAGCCAGTTATACTGCCTGCAAGTTTACTCGTTGATAGCATACTATAGGGTTACATTCCGAAACGCTGCTTTCGAGGAAAATTGTACTAAAAAGCTATAACTTGTGTTACGCAAATTACTGCAGGTTTTTAGCAAAATTTTCTTTGAAGGCAATATTTTAGAATGTAACCCAGACTGTAGGAAGTCATAAGGGATTGTTTAAATCAGAATCGATATTTTGAAAGATAATGAATAAATAATTACTTGCGAATAAAACACTCGAGTTTTGTCGCAACAAGAATATAATCAAAAACGTCGGTAAAATAATAAAGGTGAATGACGAAACGACGGTGACTCGTATATCAAAAATCGATGGGAAAAATCGCGCGATTATTAACAAACAAGATTTTATATCTGCTGAAAAACGAAGCACGCAAGATTGTCGATTTAAATCTCGAAAAAATAGACGGGGCTGCAGGGCGAGCGAAACGAGAAGTGCGTGGCGCAGGGTAGAGACGGGTTGGATAAGGATTAAAGCAAATGCACTCTTGATTATCTCGCCGGGATGAAGCGCGAGAGCAGGAGCCGCCCGGACTAAGAAAAACACGGGGAGAATGAAGGTAATGCGAGAGGCCGTTGAATACGCGGTCGGGATTTTTCATGGATCGATTATGGCAATTCAATCAGAAGGGGAAGGGAAAGCGCGCGGGGGGGGGGGGTAGAATGGGGTAGAAACGTGGGTGGAATTTGTCGTTTCGACGTGCAGAGAGCGACGCGATTTATCCGAAGAGGAGAACCCCGGAGGAGCGGCGCGACGTCCTCTCGAATGTGCTCTCCATCTATCCTGGCGAGATCCCGTCGGTGTTTTCTTTCCGTTTCCGGGCAACCGAACGGAGAAAGGTGCGTGACGGAGGTCCCGGTGGAACGGGACAGGACGATAGAGAAGTAGAGAAGGGAAGGAGAACCGTACCGACCGCGGCGGCGGCGGCAGCGGTAGCGGTGCAAACGGGATTGGCGAGTTTGCCGAGCCACCGCGCGCCACGTCGCGCACTTCGGGGAACGGGTGCGAAGTAAAAAGAGACGAGAACGGGCTGTTACGTAATTTATGGAGTGGTTACATATATAAGAGCTCGCGGCTCGTGTTCTCATCCTCCACCCGGGGCGGGTGCTCGATCGCGTAACGATTCGCGCTCTCTCAAGTGTGTGCACCGGGCGGAATTATTCAAACATTTGTCGCACACCCGAGAGTGATATGGAGCACATGCAGCCGCGAAGAGCGAATTTCAGGGAAAAAAAATGATGGAAAAGAGTTATCGCCGGACGAAAGATATGATCCTTTTCAGAAATGCATTTTAAAGGAAGCATTAATCTCTTTTTTAACATATATTTCAGTATTTTCGTGTAACGTAGAAAGCAATAAAATTTCTCATAAATATGTGTAAAATACGGACTTTTATTTCTGTCTCTCTCTCTCTCTCTCTCTCTCTCTCTCTCTGTCTTTCTCTCATACTTTAGAGACTTAAACATGAAAAATATCTCCGTAACTTTGTTATTACTCGTCATTTTTAAACCTCTGCTACAAAAATACTGCTGTCTCGCGCGTACCTATATTTAATTTCAGTCCAGAATTCTAAATCGCGCACGGCGCTCAAGTGTATTATTTTGCCATTCTGTGGACTGCCCATAGGAAGACTCGTCCAAAAGCCGAGCGCGCGTTTGAAGCGAGAGCAATGTAAAATTTATAGATCGTAGAGCCAGCGCGTAAGAGGCTTAACTTTTCGAGCGATAATACTTCACTAGTAATAGGTCGGGAGCCGGATTCACGTAATAATGCGATTACTGATATCGGTTGCAACGGGTAGGGGAGAGAGAGCCGAATTTAAACTACAATTATCCCCCGCTATGAGATACCGTGGAGTGCAGCGAGCGTGATAACGTTAGGCACGCTGCCGATACTCCTGCCGGCCGGGCCGCGCAATATACGGGGAAGAAAAAAAAAGAACTATCTTCGTGAATGTTCCGCGACCTGTAAAAGTGTTGGAGATTTTTCACCGGGACGTCCATTAAGGTGTTTACAGAACGACGGGGAGCTTTGTAACTTTCTGCAGGCAAGGAAAAGCAGTTAATGAGGATGCAAATTTAATCCGTCCGGAAGAAATTTCATTTGCCGCCAGTCTCGACAAATAATTTGTCGTGGCTCTCGGTGAATCTTATAACTTTCAACGTCATTGGTGGCTATCAAAACCCCTTCGCGTGCCCTCGTGCAAGAGACAGCTCGAGGTATCATTGATAAAGCTCGATTAGCGACTATCCGCGTGACAGCAATATAATTTTCAATTTGTAGAAATTTTCTCAATTAAAAAAAGAAAGCAGGTTTACATCCTGAAAAGAGTTCGTCTGCAGGAGACAGATCCATGAATATTAAAGCAATCACAGAAATAAAACGGCGGTCCGTAAGTCGTTACGTATAACATTTCATTTGACGAGTGCGCGGAATAAGAGGAAGACGAAGCGACACGTAAGCGTCGGTTCTATATATTTTCAAATAAAAAAAAGACGACCAGCCTTTCGGGTATCCGCATGGACAGTTTTCCACAGCGATTGCTCGTAAGCGGCGTATCATCTACCATGATACGCGCGTTTATTTAGCGGTCTCGCTATTATCGTCGCTGTTGCATACACCCTCGAGTTTATATATCGTGGTCTTGCCAGGCAGAAAGGTCGATTGTGGTGTGCACCACTCTTGGCGCGCGCGGGCCTGTTTAATTAATCCGCCACCTACGAAATTCCTAGCGCGGCCGACCTGCCCTCGTTCCACCTCCCCCTTCTCCTCATCCCCTCCCCTGCTGCTGCGGGCTCGTAAAACCTCGTCACGTGCGGCTCGTCAAAAGTTTTTAATTCACGCGTAGCGTGCGCGCGCGCGCGCCGCGCTGATATCGTACGTGTCGCGGCGCGAAATATGCGACTTCACTAACGGGACCGGACGTTTAGAGCGATTCGCGCCATAATTTCCTTGATTAAGCCGAGATACATGGCGGACTGCCAAGAAGGGCGGCGTACCTCGACCTCTCCCCTGTCCATTCCCCCGAGGGTGGTCGACGAGAGTGTCCGTTCGCTCGTAAATAACATCGCGAATTAAGCGTGTAATTTCCGCGCGAATTACGAGCGAACCCCGCGAACCCCGCCCTCCCTCTCGTCCGCCCTCTATCCGCGATACTTTTATTAGACTGTAAAAACGCGCGTTGCAAAAAATTTACAATCGTTCGATGTGCGACGCGACAAACCGTGAAACGCGTTGCCTGCAGCCAAATGACGAATGATTAATACCTCGAAATCTCCGCTGGGAAAATCACTCACAATATAACTGAAATTAGTCATTTCATGAAAAGCATTCCAAACACAGGTGAACAAATAAATGACCTTTAAGAGTATAGAACTGGAATGCAAAATATCACCGAACAATTGGGTATAATAACGGTAGAAGTTAATAAAAATAAAATTTTGTCATATAGCATTCCGAAACGTTATTAATGTTTTTTATTGCTTCGAGTTTCTCTTAATTCTTCGTTAATCACGCAGGATGTAAAATACACCCCTTAGAACTTTGCTAAATTGGCCGAGTAAATTTTTTATTGCGTAAACAAATATCTTTGTTTAAAAATTCTACAATTATGAGACATTATGAGACTTTTTTCAATAATAGTAGCCAAACAAGATAACTAAAAAAAATAAATTAATGAATTTTAGTTTTAATATTAACTAATGATCTTTCATATTTTGAAAGATAACATTAATAAAATTAAAATACTTTAATTAAAATTTTATTGTTAAATATTCCAACAATTTTGTATGACTCACAACATTATAGCAGCGAAACAGATGATAATCGTTCAATCAGACATATCTTTCAGATTATAAAATTAAAATTTGTAATTTATTTTTAACTATTTTAACATTTTTTATTTTTATAAATTTTATGAACTAAATTTGATTTATTATTTTAAATTTATAACTTATTGAGCAGAAAATAAGGATAAAATAAGGATAAATTAAGGATAAAAAAATGAAAAATTTTATGATGCCTGATTCTAATTTGTTTTTGTATAAGATGCTTTTATTTGAATGCTAAATAAAATAAATACAATTTATCAGATTTATCGGATTTTTCAATATATCAAAAATATTCAACAAGAATTCCATTTTTGTATACATACTTTTAAATATTTTATATATATATAAACAAAATTTGTTAATACAATTATTTAACCTTTCACTAATTATTGAACTTATCATGTTATTATTATTATTAATCTTTATTTAATTATATTTCAATATCAAAGAAAACAATGAAAATTGAGATACAATATTGGGGTGTAAAAGATACTTCGTACGAGTAATGCAATAGGTTTACATGCAGTAGTACGAATTGTGGAAATTGATGCAAAGCCATATTTCTACTGTGCGCAGTTTAATATTCCATTCATATCGGCATTTTGTGCGTCGCTTTTAAGATATTAAATGTCAATGACAAGGGTAAATATGGGGATTTCGGCGATATTTCATTGGAGGTTTTGAATACATGTATGAGACCCAGTACGCATCTGTTCCTCCTGATTGATGAAATAGATTGCGCCTTTGTGACACGCACCTGCGTCTACCACATTCGTTCACGTTCTATTTTGGATTTTCCTTAGGCACATATTGCGAAGTATAGAAGATACATTACTTTCAGAATGGGCTTTCCGCTTGCTTCGTAATCTTACGACTGCCAGCGATAAAATACCATAGTATTTCCATTTCGCTTGTGTACACGGAGAGAATTTTCTTTAAAATTTACCCTGAAAATCATGTTAATTGTGAGACAATATAGTATTTAGGTAAATTTTACTGTGCACTAGAATAAATTTTACTGCGAAATCTTATTGTAGTGCACAGTAAAATTTGCCTAAATACTATATTGTCCTATAATTAACACGATTTGCAGGGTAAATTTAAAAAAAAATTCTCTCCGTATACAGTAATAACACATGAAATAACTGACTTTATAAAATTGACACGGATTTATATAAAATTAATTCTGGTACTTGAAATTTCTTACAAATAAATTTTAAAGCGCCTTCTACAGTCAAGGCTGGATCCTGGCTAATAATAATTCTATGTGAATCTTAAATCAATCATTCAGCCATTTAAACTGCCGAATTAATTTCGGACTTATAACGCAGCCATAAACTGAAGCCAGAATGGTGAAATCAAAATTAAATCGATTTTCAATACCTATGACGTGAATAAGCATCTTAAAAAACCGAAAAACTTTATTGCGAAAAACATTACCTTAGTCATAATATTTTTCGTAATAAAGTTTTTCACAGTTTTTAAAAACGTTTATTCGCATGTTTATTTGAAACGTATAAGATCGATTTAATTGTGATCTCACTATTTCGGCTTCTGTTTATAATTCAATTTATGATTGCAACACAAGTCTGAAATTCTTTCAAATTTATTTGTGATATTCATTTTCGTAATCTAATTCACTTAATATTATTTATATAAAATTTTTTGAATAATAAATTCTAAATTTTATTTTAAAATACGTTAGAACAGTAAACATTGTAAAAAAATATATTTTTTTCCTAGATTACATTGCTAAATATCATATGTTTCATAAATATTTTAATGTGATAATACAAACGCTTTAAATGAGTTATCAAATTTTCAGCTATTTTTTCATGTGTGTATATTTCCGCGGTGAATTTTTATTATTGTGTAATGTTGCGAGAAGCTATTCTCTCTCTTCCTCTTTCTCGTTGGGAACACTCGTGCCACTAATGAGACAGACTGCTTAATTGTGTCTGCGTTAATTACAGAAATATCTCGCCGGGATCAGTCATGTTTTATTTACGCATTCCACATCGTGTAAAGAATGCGCAGCAACATTTGATATTATTTTGCTGGTATAGTTATTCCACGAGGTTTAAAACCAACTAGAACGCGCACTTGCGAAACACAAGATGCATTGACGCGATTATCTTTTTGGCGTATGTGTGTGTGGCCAGTGTCGTTATACACGGCCGTAAAAAAAAAAGAACAATCAGAAGACATCTGCATTGTTTTCATCGTCGAAAAAAACGCCGGAGTGCTCTTTAAAAGTGGCCAAAACTTTTCGGACGTAGGTAATTTGTTCGTCAAAGTTCCGCTCCGTAAACTCCCCCCCTGTTCTTCCTCCCGTCCCTCTTCTCGCAGTCTCTCCGCGAAAGGAGGACTGTAAATAATTAAACCAAGCATAAAACTCAAGAGAGGCTCCGCGATGCTGCGCTCGCCCGATGCGAGAAAAACTGCATTAAATTCCGGAGCGAACAACGTGACGCTTACGCGTCAGCCTTCGCAGGCAGTCCGTGCTCGTTAAAACGAGGCACGACGAGCCGCGGCGACCTCGTGTGGATCCCTCCCGCACACACCTTCGCTCTTTTTTCCCCTCTGTCGCTGCCATTTATATTGCGCGCAACAGCGCTGATAGTGCGCGAAAACAATCCTTTTGAACGGGCCCGGCAAAACATTCCGCTTGTCGATGGATGTTACGCGGCTGCGACGAGCCGTGCGCACGCGTTACGCGAATTCGGGCGTCGTTGCGCCCAAATAAAAAAAAAAAAACATCCCGAAAAGCTTTTGCGCGCGATATTTGCCGGGATACTATAATTGCCTTAAAGGTTTTACACGGTTTGCTCGCGTTGCGTGCGTATCCTGGCCATCCGAGACGGGATTGACAATTTTTAACTGGTTTCATAATTAACTTTAAAGCGTTCATTTTTCGCATGGCGCGTTGCATTTTTTCTGTATGCAGAAATTATTCTAAGTCTGACTTTATTAAAGGAATTAATTCTTTTGTCGTTTATGTTTTGCAATTCAACGCTGGGAGAGAAAAAGGAAAAGAGAAAGAATTTATAAATTTCTTTTATCCGCAGATATCGGTAGTAAATTTAATATTTACCGTATGTATAAAATTATACCTATAATAAATAAATATAATTTTATATATATCTATATAAAATTACATTCATTGATTAAATAACACATTTTGTTTTTAATTTATAAAAAAGTGTAGCTTTTCTTAAACCCTAATCGATAAAAAAACCGTAGTTCCATTATCCCTTAGATCTTTATAAAACGTATTACTCAACAGAAACTTTGAGAACCACTACTTCGGCGAAGGAAAACGCGTTTTTTTTTACTGTAGCCATCAATTCCGAAAACTATGGTCGTCTGTCCCAAAATTACCCTATTATTTCACTGTGCTTCAAGGGAACTGCCTCCGAATGGCGTGATAAAGTCATCTGGTCTCTCTCCTCCTCTCCAGGATCAGCTCTAAAATCTATTAAAGAAATCGTCGGCCGACACACGTCGCAATCCTCGTAAGTCGTTTCACGCGTCGTTCGTTCGCACCTGCTCGAGCGGAAGCGAAAGAGCCAGCGAACGACGTGATTCACTTGACGGACAGACACACAACGTGGCCGGCGCGGCGCGGCGCAAAGCGACTGCATCCCGCGACGATAACCGTCCGTCCCGTCCCGACGCCTCGTCGTGTCCCCCCATATTTTCCATTTTTTATGACACTCCACAGCGCCCCGGATGGAGGCGCCTACCGCAGAGCGCGGGAATGCGAGGGGTGGGTCCGTTGAGTCGACCTCGGGGGGAGAGGGGGGGGGGAGGAGGGAACGAGTGCGCGAGAGGTCGCTGGTATTTCCAATTTCACAGAGCGTGGGTTAACGAGGCCCACGAGGGGGGGTGGAGAGAGAAGTTAGGGCAACCACCCTGCGTAACTTCCCTACCCGCCGCCAAAACTGACGCCGACGTCGAGCGCTCCCGGTGCACCCCCTTTAAACGCGGGCCACCTCGGTGCAACCCCGCAACGACCGGGGGTTCCGGCACATTACCTCCGCTGATTACCAAGCCCGCCCCGCGGAGTATGTCACCCAGTCACCCTCGAGACACATACCTTCCGGAATACGGCGACCCTTTCGCAGGTATCTGCCGGTCGCGCCGGCATCTGCCGCGGTATAAGGTAGGCGTCGAGAAAAGTAGGAATGAGAGTAAACCTGGATGTGCTCGCCTGTTTGACGAATTATGACCGGTTGATACATCCGGTTCTTACGTCACAGATATTGAAATTTGATGATTAAACTTGAAATGACGGGAATAAATAATATTTAATGATGTATTAATAATATATAATATTTTATTCGCCGAGATAACAGCAAGAAGAATGAGAGATCAATGAACGAATAATTATTTACAATTAAATATCTCTCAGAAGATATTTTTGTGTTTAAGAATGTACAACGATATTAAATTGTAAACATTTTTGTGTCGCAGGGCAGCACAGAAATTGAATCTGTCGTCGAGCCCGCATCGTAGACGACGATCCGGCGACGAAAACATCGGGCCTGACGAGTTGCCCATTTTTCCCAATGGATACGCCGCGCTCCTTCTCAAGTCACCACCTCCGGCACCGCCCGCCCTTCTCAGGAGGATAGGCGTAAAGGAGCTCACCGGGGTCGGCAAGGTAAGCCCTTATCGATATCGCAGCCTCGGGCGCAGGCGACGAAGTTTCAGTCGCTATACTTCGGAAAATACCCGACCATGAATTTCTCCAGCCGATCGCTTCCATCACCAGCAACGGCGAAATTCATATAGGCACTTTTCGTCTGGACATTTAACCTTGTTTATGCACATATATACAGGGTTAAATATTAATAATGCAATTTTTATTTTTAACATTTTTCATTGAAAAAAAAGCAATTACAACGTATATAATATGTATATACATATATATTATACGTATATATGTATATTTACTTTGTATACAATTGCATTTTTTCAATAAAAGAATTATAAAAGACTCGACATAGAATAAAAGATTTTCACGAATCTATAAATTACAATGAAAATTCTTTAGAAAATTAATGCAACGTTATTTACATTAATATTTTAGAAATCTGAATTAGGAAGGAATAAGAAGGATGTTGTTAAGCAGAGAATTAGATTAACCTTTAAACCACTATATCGGTCTCATAGATCGCTATTTAAACGTTACTTGTCAACCATTTTCTTATTTTTCTCCATTTAAATATATTTTATTTCTATTGTATACGAGATTTTTTTTTATAACCCTCACATTAAAACATAGTTTTCTTTTTCCCCATCACAAATATTCAGAAAACATACACTTTTATTATACATAACTTATATAAAATTGGCGAGAGTACAATAGCGATCTGTCAGACCGACATTGTGGTTAGTGTGATTTTTTGGGATGTAGTGGTTTAAAGATTAAGGTCGCCCGACGAACTAAATTTAAAAGTTCACTTTTTGCCGTCGCAAAACAAGCCGCTCCCGTCCGAATTAATCAATCAAGCACCGCGGACGTGGCGTGTACACATCGCATGGTAATGGCGTCTGCACCTCGATAGGATTTCCGCGTAGTTTAATCGGGACAGAGAAGCCCGCAGCAGACTTTCGCCTAGCCGTCTGATCCGGAAGCACAGTCGACTTCCGCTCGTTTCGTTTGCGCGGCGCTTACCGTAAATCCGCGGCCGCTCAATTCTGCCGCACGAGGGGAAGAGCGCGGGGGAGGAAGGGCCCAGCAGCTATCCACGGCAGCGGAATTTCCGTCTTATGTACACGCTATCCCTCGACGTACGTACGTGTATGCGGGCGAAAACAATCACGGGCATGCACGGAGCGACGCGTCTTTGATATACACAAGCGTATACATGCATGCAACGCGCGCGCAATCCGTCAGCGAAGTGAGAATACGCGTTGCAGATGCATTTGCATAATGTACGGGAGTAACGTTGGCTAAAAATTTAATCTAGTAGAATAAAATCTACAGTGATAACAATCTATCTTGCGTTTTTAACGTACATAAAATAAAATTAGAAAAAAATGGAGTTTAATACTGCACGGAAAAAATAGTTTTGACAAAGTATCTAAAAATTGAGCTAGATACAGATCTGAAAATAATTTTGCTGGGCCATCAAAATAATTACGTAGAACGCTCAAACCTGATAATAATAATGTAAAAAGTTTTGAAATTCTAGCAACCAATTTGAGCGTATATATTATACATCATATACATACAATTACTTTGGTCCACAAAATTATTTTTATATTTGCATTTATGACTAAATTTTTAGATATACTTCAGCAAAATCGTTCTTTTAACATGCACGCATGTATCTCTTTCAACATATGTATATATTTTATCAATTTGACAAAGTGAGAAGTCGGGCCACGTATGGATATATTATTGAATCGCGTATAAATGATCGCTATTAAGTGTAAATCGCTAACTTTGAATCATAAGCGTGAGGTATGACATCTCGTGCGCTTTATTCATTAGTTCGCCAGTTTTGACATTGCGTCCGATCGTCCGAGCGTCCGTTCCCGGACGATGCTGTACACGTTCGGATCCCACCCTCGCAGAAAGGTGTGCGCGCGTACAAATCTTCGCGCGGGCGTGCGATTTGAAATGCAGATGAGCGTCTCGCGCTGCTATAAGCCGCCCGAGTGCCACCGCCACCCCGTCGCGCGTTTCGAAACTACAACCCTTTCGCCGTTTCCATTCTCCGTTCTTGTCGGTGAGAGAGAAAGAGAGAGAGAGAGAGAGAGGAGGGGGGGAGGAGAACGGGGAGGGAGAGGGGCAGGCGTCGAATATCCGGTTTAAACTATCAAACTGGATATCCGCAACGGAAGCCCTCGGAAGCGGTCCCAAGTTCGCCAAACGCGTTCGAAACGCGAATAGAGATGGTGAAGATAGAGATTGGGCGGAGCGAATCGGGCTATTCGAGAGCTCTCTCGACTTTCAATCGCGCTTGCAGACTTCCGCTGATAGGTATAGCCGGTGCTGTGTGTACGTCTCCGGTGTCCCTAGGCACTTTATCTGCATGCAAGGCAAGCCGTATTATACAAATCAACATCGTATCTACACAAAGCATCACAGGTTTCACAATAAAAAGATACATAAAGTAACTTCTTGTCATCTTTGCAAGAAGATTCTTGAAATTTTAAGCAAATATGACAAGAAATAAACTTACCCTGTATAAAAACCCTCTTATAGGAATGAGATGAGATGAGTTGAATGCTCTTTTTGCTAAACGTATTTCACGTTTAACATATATAGATATATGTGAAGCTGCGAAGGAATCCTTTAAAAGATTCTCAATTGTATATATTATTCGCTGGTTCGCTTCAACGTCGATTTCATTGCACGCGCGGCAAATTGTGAAAGATGGCCACGGGCACGGATGGTTTCGTATTAAGTTCGTGCGCCTGGCGAAACATACCGGGGTTTGATCAGTGTGTTGTTGAAGATGAAGTCGGACGAAACGAACCGAGCTTCTCTCATGTAATCTCCAAAGTGTACGAACGCGGTATGCTTAAATATTTGCGCGGTGGATAACGATGAGGATCACGCCGGCGCGGCGACGACAAAACGAATTTGGCCGGTCTGAGCGTGGCTATCTCCTAGCGCGCGAGAAGTATATTCTGCAAGTACACCGACGAAGGAGGGACGCGATATGATATGAAACAGGAAATTTCTCCACGGTAATTAATTATAATCGAGTTATACGAGAGGTATATAGGTTCCCGTATTAAACTTTACAAGCGTCTTTGCAAATTTGAAATCGGCTTTTCCTTCACGAAAATTGGAATCAAATCACACACACGCACACACACACACACACAACTAAATTACTTAAAAATTAAAAGAATTTAATTCAAGCCGATTAATTTACTTTACGTATGTATACATATATATGATATAAATTTAACGTTTATAGGTATATATATATTTTTAAATTCTATTTATATATTGTTGTATGTAATATATTTATATTATACAGTAAAATATATAATAATATATATTATATGTTATACATATATTCTTAAAAGTTCTCAATAGCTATAGTTAAGAATTTCATTAAAAAAATAGAATTCTCACGCATATCGAGGCTGATTTAAATAAAAAATTCATGATCGATTTGTAAAGAAAACGTGAATCATATTCTTGCAATTATAGCGAGAATTATTTAGATACGAAAAATTAGCTAAAACGGATAAGTGATTAGTAAGCACTGCGATACGCACATATGTTTTGTATTTAATCAATATAGATAATAATAGAGACAGAAATTATATCTGAACTATTTCAAATTTAGCAAGAAAGTTCTTCTATGACGTTTATCCAATCCAGACTTTAATCCAGACTCTAATCATATTTGGTTATGAGATCTATATTTTCTTGTAGATATTATTAGAATATTGCTACTATAAATTCTACGTATGACAGACAATTTTTTAGCAGCTGCCAAAAATAGTGATGTAATTTAAGTAATAATATTTAGAATTCTAGCTGGAACAGCGAAACATTTCCCTGAGTGATCCCTGTCTTAATCGTTAAAACTTTTTTCGAAATGTATATATCAGAAATTTGAGAAAACTACTTTTATTAGAGAAAAATCATAACGATGTATCAATTATATCGAATGAGATACTTCACGTATAAAGTAACATTTCTTCCAGAGTATAAATTTAACAGAGGCTGCCTCAATAATTTATGACGGGACTGTTGATCGCCGTGCGCGATGTTCTGCCCTTCGACAACGATGGACTGATTTTCTTGCAGTCGCAGAGGATCCTGAGGGAGCTTAACGCGGTCGGGTCTCAGGAATTCCGGCGAAGCGTGGGCCACGGTGTAGTATTACATGAAAGGGATGCTCGTTATGTTTTGAGGCGCGCATCCCCCAGCGGGATAAAAGCCGGCGGCTGCGCCGTCACATAGCCGGCGCGACCCCGACACAGACAGAATTGTTTTTCGAATTAATTTGTCAGAAATAACGGCTTATTGTTTACCGACGGGCGAGGCTAATTAAAGTGGAGGAGGCGGCGGCGACTGCGGAAGGATGCCGGTGGTAAAGCGCGCCGGCGTTTCTTCGGTAGACCGGCCATATTGTTACGCGGAGAACTTCTCCGGGAGAACTTAAGTCGCTCGCTTTTCCATTCCTCTCGTTTCCCACCGGTGCGGTATCCTCCTGAAAGGAAATATCCTTCAGCGGGAAATAAAGTTTGCCCGCTGAAAGCACCGGCGCTAAGCGCGTTTGACTCGCATTAATTAACGGGCTTTTCCCGCAATCTGATGTCGATTTCTTGGATTTCGGTTTATTCAACCTCTCTCGATTATCTGCCCCCTTTCCACGACAAATTTGTTACGCGAGTAAATAAGGAAATTTAGCGAACTTGTATAGTTCATTATACAAAACTGAATTTGTGATAACTACTATAATTTATAATACATTCTCTATATTGACTATACAATTTTGGAATTAAGATTTCCCTTTTACTAGTTGCGATTCATAACATCCTTGTAATATGGATTTATAATTATTATTTACTTTCATTTTGTCCACAGGGAAAGAACAATTTTGCTGAATCCAGATCTGAAAATAACTTTTGTTCAATAATTAAAATAATTTTGTGCAAAAATCAAAATGATTGCTAAATATAATATCAATATAATAAATAAATATAATATCAAAATGTTTTATAGCAATTCTTATCAGTTTTAATATTCCAACAAATTATTTTGATGATTCAACAAAAAATTATTTTCAGATCTGTTTTTAGCAAAATTTTTAGCTTTCAATTTATTTTTACATTTCAATAAAATCGTTCTTTCCATGCACAGCATTCTAAATACTCAAAGAATAGCTTGAACACTACTTCATGATCTCTCTTCCGGAAATCGTTAGGCACAAGCTGGGCGCATCTAATTTGCAGCTTCTTCGAGTTATACATGTATATACGTGTCGCGGCCTCATAAATAGATCCCAACTTACCGCCGGTAATTACCGCTTTCACAACAAGCGGTAGAAACCGTACATGCGGGAGCCGCTTCGCGAGGGGTCCGCCTGATATTTAGTGTCCTCGTTGGGGGAGAGAGAAACGCGAGTTAAAGCCATTCGCGCAAAATGGAGGACCGCGCGCGCAGTGCTTTACCTCGGATTCGTTCTCGTTTAGAAGACGAGTTGTCTGCAGTTACGAGTGGCCGCTCGCTCGTCCCTAAGCTCGCCTACGTTTGAGCGCGTTTTGCGTCGTCAGAACGTCAGAGGGACTTTAGAGCCGCCGCAATCCCGTTCCCTTTCCATCTCCGTTTCTGTTTCTGGCGGTACTTTCGGCCCGGCTCGGTCCAGCTTCCAATTTGTAGCTCGGGAGTATAGCGGCGTGTCATTTCAACCAGAGACGAGACAAAGCTGCAATATTATACCAATAGTGGCTCGGGTATCTCGACGCGAGCATCATGCGGCGAGATAGCTACGCGAATAGATTCGGCTTCGATCGCGATAGAATATTACGATACGTCAGACGGATCCTGAGCTTTAACGGTCTTGAGCGTTATCTGCCTTGAAAAGTTGATAGAACAGATATATAGTCGAAATTAGATTTTGTTTCGGATTGTATCTAATTTCGATCTCTATCTCTCGCATGAATTATTTCTTGAAACGATTAATTTTATTACATTACAATTTAAAAATATCTGACTCTTAATTTTAAAATAATACAAAATCTATTAAAAAGGCAACTCTTCGGAATCTTACGCAGGATTTGCAAAAATTGTTATATCATTTTATTAATTTTATATCCTACGTTATATTTCTTCTTTTAAACGTTATTTCTTTTGAAATTAATATAAAGTTTTAATGTTTTATACAACAAAATCTATTATTAAAATATCGAGGCGAAAATTCCTTCTTATAAATTTTAATTAGATATTTCATTTCAAAAATTTAATATAATCCAAACAATTTCATACGTTATATCTCGTTCCCTCGTGTTTACCAATCATTGTTGGTATAGGAATTATTTGACCAGTATAGCTGGTAGGTATACAATATGAAATCCCGTGATTCATTTCCGCCTTCAGATTATTTTCATCGTCAGACCAATCGTCCCAAATTGAGATCAAATTTTAGTTGCGAGAGAGGAGATGTTGTCGGATAAAGACCACGTATACCACGTGCCGGATCCAACATCCGAAGATGGGAGGGTGACAGATTTATAGGGAGGAATGCGATCCCCCGTGCGCAATACAGAAAGCTATAGAAGCCTCCGAGAAATTGTCCCGTTAATTCAAGAGGAACGATAAGGCAGCTAACGTATACTCAAACGTACCAATATTAGAAGAAATATACTCCATCGTATTGCCCGTGTTTCACCCTAGAAAGATCTTTGATTTACGGAAGTAGCTTTTATCTTTTCTCCCCCACATATTCGAACTGAAACTCTTAATCAGATAATGGAATTATCATATGATTTTCTCATTAGAGAGAAAATGCGAAAATTATATACTTTCTTTTATTTATACGCGAGAGGAAGAAATACACAATTTATAGCGTCACAAAGCTACAGATATTTTTTGATTACACATAATTATGCATAATTTAGTAGAAAATTATATCTTATATGCGATAAACCATTAGTACAACAGCACGCGAGGGAGAAATTCGTTGCATGTTTCTTGATACTTCGCATAATGATCGGTATACACGGAGTCCGGCCCGCTGATGCCGGTTGTCGATGGAAATGAACATCGCGGGGATCAATTTCGCGTGGGCATTTCACAGCGAGCATAATAAGCGACGTATTAGGAAATCTCTCATTTCTATCACGATGCGGACGCACGCGAAGAGATCGATCGATCGCCCGCGTTATTCTGACGTGTGCCGTCCCGGAGGCAGCGTGGCGAAAAGCGACATGCGCAATTTCGTCCCGAGGAAGCCGCCTGACCAGAACTCGTCGCGGTCAGCGGTTTGAACCTTATACGCGTTTGCGAGAGCTTTATTGAAATGTCCGGTCTTAGGACTCACCCCTCGCCCATGGCCGCGTCGTTACGAGCAAGACGAAAGGGAAGTCGGTCGCCCTAGACGCCCTTCCCGACCCTAGAATGCCTAATGAGGACCTCTGATTTTACCCAAAGTCCCGGCGGCCGGACGTCGCACCCCGAATCCTAGCCAATCGCGCATGGCATTAAGTACAAGAGATCGAGTTTGGAGTTCGTTATTGTCGATGGTAGTCCTTGCATTCGCAAATTTACGTGACAAACGGCTTTCCCGGCGAGGATAAAAGATACGCGATATTAATCGTTCAAATTCGAGTCTCTATAGAGAGCTCTGGAGTGTCTTAGAACGATTCCAGATATAGTTTCAGAGAGTTTTTAAGAACTTTTATGCGTATTTTTATGATTACATAACTTATAATTATATAATAATTTCTAAGATATAATTAACTAAAAATATATTATGTTATCCTTTTTTTTTTTCGAAAGACTGCTATTTTCCGCTCGAGCGAGCACTTGCGATTGAGCGAGCTGGATTATGCTGAGAAGATTAATTTCCACAGGCACGGTTTGTTTACCTATCCTCGTATGATATAGAGAAAAATTTTCGCGTTATTCTTCATAGATCCTTTCTTGCGCGACGCAATCTGCACCCTTGCTAATTTCGTTTTCTGCACGCGCTGCCCTAATACGGCGTTAACAAGATTCCGTCGATGGGGTTATTTTAATAATGAATTAATCTAGGAGGCATTATACAGGCGTCAGGAAGAGGCAAAGCAGGGGTGTTTGCGGACAGTCCATAGGGACTACCAGACCACGTGGGCCACGTGGTACCCACAGGATAATTGGAGGTCACTGCGGTTTTAGGGACTCCTCGAGTCCCTCGCGAACTATTCTGGAGGAACACCTAAATACCGGGCCGCGCTCGACGCTTTGACTCGCATAATTATCCGGATTTCTGCTTCGATTTGTCGTGCAGTAATTAAGGAAATAGCGGCAATAGTGATATACTGCGCAAACCGCGGCGTTTATCGTCGGGCGATTAAACGTATTTTACGACTACGATGGTAATTCGCGGGTTTATTAGCTCGGATCAAATTAAATTCTAAGACATCTTGATGACATTTTCTTTCAATTTTTAAAAGGCAAAAATTTAATGCATTATAAAGGGAAATATATTTTAAGATCGGACATATTTTTAAGATAATAAAATGACAGGTTAGTTTTTATCTTCTTTAATTTTTCTTCTTATTATAATTTCTAATCAATCAAAATTAAAATTACAAACCAAATCTATTAGATACAAGTATTGACAAATACCGATACGTTTTAAAATTGTTGAAAATATTTGAATGATATATTTATGAACAATAAAGAGAGTTTTTTTGTTTTAAATATCTACTATTTTTATATTTGCTTTTAATTTCTAAATAGTGCCAAATCGTGTATTTTTAGACAATCTGATTAATTATATTTGCGGATATATCGCCAAATACGACCGTAACATGTGATCTATAAACGTTCTAGAGATGGTACGATTGGCATTTAATTAGCGAGAAGGCTTCGATCGGATAGAGAGAGAGAGAAAATCAAATTAGCGGTAGAAGGAAACTGCTGGTAAAGAGAGGGTACGAGAAAAACCGTTTTGTTGTTAGCTACCGGTATTATCGATTTGTGCTTTTTTACGAATGTCCCCACCACGCAAGAAACTCGCCGCGATTAATGTTCTTTTACCCGGCCGTATCCTGTTACTCGTTATTTATGATTCGTCTAATGACTTCATTCAATTAGTAAGCTATCAAGTGCAGACTTCCGATTACGGAAAGGAATAATGCATTTCTTACTTAATACTGTAACGCGATGCAAATCACTTTTATTTTTTATATACATACACGGAAAGAACAATTTTGTTAAATCCAGATGTAAAAATAATTTTTGTTCAATAATTAAAACAATTTTGTGCGAAAGTCAAAATGATTGCTAGAATATCAAAACGTTTTATAGCAATGCTCATCAGTTTTAACATTCCAACAAATTATTTTGATGATTTAACAAAATAGTTATTTTCAAATCTGTATTCAGCAAAATTTTTAGACTTTTCAATAAAATCGTTCTTAAAACAGCATTTAAAGCAGAGAGTAATTAGGAATCAAGCGCGGATGTCGAAGCGTATAGAGTTTAATAAAATTAGTATAAGATAACAAACATAAAAACGTTCTTTTCGTGTATAATCGATTATATGACATCCTCACGTAATTGACTTGAAAAAAGTCTTGCCGAGGGAATCGAGATTCCAGAAGAAAGTTTCTTCCGAACTAATGCTTCTCTTTGCACATGTAAATCCTTTGTCGGCACATCGGAAAGAACGATTTTGTTAGGTCCAAAACTTTTGCTGCAGGATACAAATCTGAAAATAATTCTTGTTGAACATCAAAATAATTTTATTGGAATTTTAAGAATAATAAGCATTGCTATAAAATATTTCGATATTCTAGCAATCAGTTTGACTTTCCAACAAAATTATTTTGATTGTTCAGCAAAAATTATTTTTAGATCTGTATCCAGCAAAATCGTTGCAAGAATATAATTTTAAAGATTAAAATGCAACATATTTTAATGTAATGTTTGCGTTATCTCCTCGTGACCAAAATTACCATACAGAATAGCGGAATTCGCGGTGAGACTTAAACGTCATGCTTCGGATATCGCGCGAGGGGAGGGTCAACAGTGCATTTCATCGAGAGCCCTTCGTACGTCTTCTCGCCAGTATTTAGCACGTGCAAAATCCACTGGGGCAAATGCTTCAAAATGAATTCCTGTTTAATTCAACCGCCGAGAAACCGGCCGCGCCGCGTTCTCCCGTGGGAAGCCACCGCGCTAAATAAACCAATTAATAATTATATCACATGAGCCGGTCCGACCCCCGTCATCGACGAGGGTCAATTCTGTTTCACCGCGGCGATAAGAGCGAAATGTTTGCACGTGAAAAATCCCGCTACATCGTTTCGCGCACAACAAACTGACGGTAATCGCGATCGTTTCGCTATGGAGTTGTCAATGCATTCTTTCGCGCCAGGATATACAATATCAGAGGATCAAAGAAAACGTACATGTTGCAAAATATTATACGTTATAGACGCGCAATTATTTCCGCGCGGTGGTGTGAGTGCCTTACGCTCGCACCGTGTATATGTTAATATATCCCAATGCAAATTATTCGTAATTACAACATTTGATTAAACCGTTCGTAAACAAGATCGCTGTTTAGATTATAGCGATATCATTATTAGCGCGACACGTATATATTCGTTGAAATGCATGATTATATTAATTCGGGAAACCCTGTACGCATTATTATTCCGCTGTCCTTTTCTGACAGACATGACACGCAACGATAACAATGCCAATTCTCGTCGGAAGATGTTGAACGTTAACGTGAAATCCTGTATTAGTAAAATTACCAAGGAGGAACTTTCGCATCGGTGTATAGTTGTGGAAGTATAGCGTTCACGTATATCGGTTCGTATGTGGCGATTAAATTGCAGCAATCGCTATCGATGCACCATTTGGAAGCTCATTCGGCGATTCGCCAGTGCGGATCGTTTGCGTTGCGCATATCCAGAAAGCGAGATTCCAGCCCTTAAGCGCATTAGTTCTTCGGCCCTCGTGTCCTGGGGATCGGGCGCTGCGCGCCCACGATGCTCGTTTCCGGGGTCACCGTCATAATTACACGTTTCTAAGCGACTTAACGAGCATCGGTACCACTAAATATACCGTCAGGTACCGTCCCCGCCAGTTCCGAGATTAACTTGGGCTAAATACGCGTGTAAGTTACGTCGCCGGGACCACTTTGCCTAAATAGCGAATCCATTAGTGTATATGTTTAGCGCGAGTTAGCGAATGAATTAGCTGAGCGAATTCGTATCTGCGGATGCTTTTGTTTGACGATATAAATGCGTGATTTATGTCGTCCGGAAAGTTACACGCGATAATCACTTTATGCGATAATACAATTTGTATACGGAACTACTTAAATCACCACCGATCGATGACGAGATGTATTTTTCGTGGCGTAAAATAAGCAGAAAATATATCCACGCTCACAGAGACAGTACGGTGATGAAAAAATTGCGCGTGCACATATTGGAAATTATTTTTGACGATGTTATTGTTCGACAATGATAATCGGTGGCCAAATTCGAAATTGAAGCAAAGTTTCCGTATTAGATTTTCACCTTTATCTGCACGGAAAAAGAACAATTTTACTGGATCCAAATCTGAAAATAATTTTTCAATAATCAAAATAATTTTGTCGAAAAGTCAAAATGATTGCTACACGAAAAAGACAATTTTGCTGAATCCAGATCTGAAAATAATTTTTGTTCAATCATCAAAATAATTTTGTGCGAAAGTCAAAATGATTGCTAGAATATCAAAACGTTTTATAGCAATGCTTATCAGTTTTAACATTCGAACAAATTATTTTGATGATTCAACAAAAAATTATTTTCAGATCTGTTTTTAGTAAAATTTTTAAATCTTTCAACAAAATCGTTCTTTCCGTGTAGAATATCAACACATTTTATAGCAATGTTTATTATTCTTAACTTTCCAACAAATTATTTTGATTATTGAACAAAAATTATTTTCAGATCTGTATTCAGCAAAATTTTTAGACCTTTCAACAAAATCGTTCTTTCCGTGTGCCTCTTTTTCTTTCTTTTTCTTCTTTTTTTTTCTCTCGCCTTTATAACGCGCACGCTCGCGCTTGCCTGCACCCTCTCTCGCGCTTCACGTGCAATTCGGAAAAAGTACCTTTGGCACGAGCGACGAATCGGTCTGCCCACTTTCTGTTTGCTCGGCCGATGAATATCTCAGTGTAAACGGGACACGCGCGGTGGAACGGGAGGGCGCGCCGCTCGCTCTCTCTCTCTCTCTCTCTCTCTGGGGGCCCGCACCACGGCCAACCAACGGAGAAAACGCTGTTTAATTTTGGCGAACACGCTCTCGCTTCGCGTCCGGCGCTTTCGCTGTTTCACACTATGGATCCCATCTGGGATGAGGGCACTCATCCTCGAGAAAGAAATCTCTATGTTAGTTTCATTTATGCGACGCTGATGCTCCGTATCGTCGCTATCTCGCATACGTGAGATTTAAAAAAATATACACCACTATATTTCTTTTATATAAACGGATTCAGAAGCAATTTCTTTCGATGATCTTGATAAAAAATTCAACGTCTATAAAAAAAGCGATGCTAACAAAGGACGTTTGTATATTTAAATATTTTAGACAAAATTTTTGTAGGATCCGGCGTAAAAATTAATGGAGTCAGTCGAGATTTGAACTCACATTATACAATTAGAATCCTTCGTTCTCATTCCTAACACTCAGTATATGCTAACCTACAAGTGCTTCGTTGCTCTTCTATTTTTTCTAATTGTCTATAAGAATTTCGTAATTGATCTTCTTTTTATTTTCCTATATTGTTATGATTTTGTATGCATTTTCTAACTGAGTGTATTTAGATTTTTAATTTAATTTAATTTAAATTTAATAAAAAATTTGACACTTCTCAAAATGCTCTCCTCTAATCCCCATTATTATGTTTATAAAATTATATTTGCTCTATTAAAAAAAATTGAAGACCATTTTATGATAAATTTAGCCGTATACGAGAAAATGATTTTACAAATTGTATCTTCGAAAAATAAATTGAAAACACTATGCGCATCGCTTCTATGCAGCGATTGCGTCTCTCTTGTGAGAAAAAATATAATTTGACAAAAATATTAATGGAGACAGAATATTCAAAAAATATTTTATTTTTGGGAAATTGAAATGTATAACAAAGTTTATAAAAAAAAATTTAAAGTTTTTGTAAAACGTTTTTTATATATCTTATCGTTTCGACAATAATTATTTAAAATATAAACATTAACTTTTCATCCTTTAATCTAAAAATATACATGTATAAAAAAATGTTTGATTTTTATATTAAACAAAATATTTCAAAAAGAAACAATTCTGGATAGTTGTGATATACTTACGATCTGCTATCTCAGGTAAGGCACATCGTGCAGTCTATACTTAGAGACCAACAGGATTAGTATTTTTGACGTCGTTGGCATCGTCGACGGCTCTTCGCCGTCGTCGTCGCCGATGTCAACAACGACAACGAAATGACTTCGGCAGCGCTTTATATACCTATACCTGTTGCCCCCCTCCAGAATGCCGTTAGTCTTATTCCTACTGCACTTTTCTAGGACCGATGCATTCTTTCTCACCCAATTATGTCCTTTCTTTTCGTGCTTTTCTTTTCTATCGCACGTCTTTTCGCGCCGATTTTGTTCTACCATATGTCCATTTCTTTTTCACTATTGTCCCACCACTCTCGTCTCTTTCTCTTCGCATCTTGGAGCAGTCAAGTAAAGGAAAAATGAGTTAAATGAATTTTTGCAGTCGTAATGTCAGGCGTTTTTGAACTGCACGGGAAACCACATTGTGCGTCACGGTACATGAAGATGCGTTTCAGCGTTTTTCTCAGCGGGAAGCAGAATTGACAAAAAAGAAAAGCTGCTGTTTAAGTTACAATTAGATAAACGATATTTTTCTCATTTCTTATGTTTCGAGTGAAAAATTATAGTTACGGAAAGTAGTGCCTTAACAAAATTTCACTTCTCGTGTATCATAATTAGAAATCTAATTTATCACATATCACACGTGATTTTCGTTCTTGACATCTTTTTCGATCACCATATTCGGCTTATTTCGATCATGGCTCTCACCTCTTTCTATCTCTCGTCTCGTGTCTTCCACACTCGTCCTTTGCACCAGAAGGCTCTCGTGCATTCCGATAAAAGAAATATGAGTTGAATGAATATTTAAAAAACAACTTTGTCTAAAACCTTTTTTTATATACCTTACCATTTCAATAGTTGCTTTCAATATAATCAAATATAGCGTTATCTTTAAGAGGTTGTCTCACCTCTTGAATCTTGAAATGGACTCATAAAAAATGCCCCTTATCGTTAGATCTTTATCTTTAATAACATATTTCTAAGAGATTGAATTCTAATTACTTGTAAGTGCAATTGCCATTGAAATTCTTACTTTTTTCTGCATTTTAATTTATATTTTAGAAATTAAATTTTTTTTTTTTTACATTTCTTTGTAATTTTAAACTGATAATGTTGAACTCCTTTGGAAAAATACGTGTAAAATATAATAGATGAAAAAGAATACGAATATTTAGAAATACATGCTTTACAATCAAGGTTTCTTACAGCTGCAAAATTTTATTCAAACTAAAAGTATATTGTGAAGTAAAACGAATTTTTTCTCTGGTGATTTTCGGCCAACGTGATGAACAACAATTTTCATTAGTGAGATTCGGAACCAAGAACTGAGAACCAAGAAGACATTTGTAACCAAGGGAAATATTAGCCGAGACGTAAATTGTCATAAGCGTTCACACGCGTCGTGAACGATACCTGTGGACCTGCGGTCCACAGCCTTTCGATAACCGCAGTCCTCAGGAGAGCTCGTAGAACACCCTCTCTTTCAGTCTCTCCTGAGGACGCGGCGGCAGCGACGCGACGGCGGGGTGGCAGCGGCAGTGTCGGTTTAATAAATGTCCCTGACGCGTGGTCGGCAAGGGTACAAATCGCCTGGAACCGCAGACACAATGCTTAGTAATGGCGGCCGATGGGTACGCGCAATGGGTCCCCCTCGACATGGCAGGTTCCCCAGGTTGCTATACCTCGCGATACCCATCCGTTATGTTCCTTGAGCGGCCGCCCGCCGCTGCCGGCGTCGGTCGGCATGTGCGCGCGCGCGCGCACGCGCGATCACGCTGCGATTTGATTTCGGCACAAATCGACGGACAAACGACCGTAATTAATCCCGGTCATTGGCCCGCGGCGCGCCCGCCAGATGTTCGACCGGGGTCTATCGGAAACATCATCGTGTTGATACCTTAACACGACGTTGCTCGTAATTCGAGGACATCAATCCCCGGGTGACTTAATCCGAGCTAATTTGAACTCAGAAATATGGAAAGTAGAATGGTGATCGAGAGAAATTTTATATCGAGGAATAACATCGTTTAAAATGCATATTTAAACAGCCTTTAAAGGGTAGTAGAATGGTAATCGAGAGAAATTTTATATCAAGGAATAACATCGTTTAAAATGCACATTTAAACAGCCTTTAAATGTCCAGTTCCTTCGTGGAGTTTGATGTGTCTATTTCTAATAATTAATTTACCGAAATTAAATTGTTCGAAATAAAATTAAAAAGTAACAATTCAATTATAATAAATAACTAAAACAAACAAGATGTATACGTAGTACATATGCAAAACTCATTCAGAAGCTTTTATGCAATGATTTTGTGAATAAGTCTGCACAGAAAGAACGTCAATAAAGTCTGCCTTGAAAAAAGGCTTGCCACATTCGCGAAATTGAGTGAAATTTCATTCTAACGTAAGAGAAAAAAATATGTGACTATATCACGAAAAAATAAAATTGATGAAGCACAATTCATATTTAGAGCACATTTCATTCAACATTTTGCGCTTCTAAATCTGCTTGTTACACGGAATGATTTTGCTAAAATATTTAAAAAGCTAGATACATATCTGAAAATAGTGTTGTTAGATTATTAAAATAAATATATAGGATACTCAAGTTGATTGCTAGAATGTCAAATCTCTGTGCAGCATTGTTCATTATGTTTGAGTGTCCTATATATATGATTGTCTAGCAATAATATTTTCAGATCTGTCTCTAGCTAAATTATTAAATATTTTAGCAAAATCATTCCGTGTGACAAGCAGATTTAGAAGCGCAAAATATTGAATAAAATCTCGTAAATATGAATTTCATCAATTTTATTTTTTCGTGACAGTCACAGTTATTTTCTTTTACGTTAAAATTTCACTCAATGCGCGATGTCGCAAATCTAAAAAGTTAGATACATATCTGAAAATAGTTTTGTTAGATTATTAAAATAAATATATAGGGTACTCAAGTTGATTGCTAGAATGTCAAATCTCTGTGCAGCATTGTTCATTATGTTTGAGTGTCTTACATATATGATTGTCTAGCAATATTACTTTCAGATCTGTCTGCAGTTAAATTTTTAAATATTTTAGCAAAATCATTCCGTGTAACAAGCAGATTTAGAAGCGCAAAATGTTGAATGAAATGTGCTCTAAATATGAATTGTGCTTCATCAATTTTATTTTTTCGTGATATAGTCACATGTTTTTTTCTCTTACGTTAGAATGAAATTTCACTCAATGCACAATTTCGCGAATGTGGCAAGCCTTTTTTCAAGGCAGACTTTATTGACGTTCTACATATTCTCGTACATAGGGCGTCGTCGCCGGATTTTACAGCGAATGTTGTATACGCAACTGAGTTTCTGAATAAACAATGCCGTCGATGTTCACACGAGCTGGCCCAGAATCCTTGAAGGATTCATGCTCGACTGGTACCTGGCTGCCGCATTCCCTTTGAATTTGCCTCTTTATGGCGGTGCGGAGTCGCATATTGCCTCGGCAAGCCTCGGCAAGAACTTTATTACGGTGTGCCGGCGCTAGCCAGTGTCGCGTAAAGACGGTCGAGAACACATCCGAAATATACAAAATCTGTCTCGGCGAGGCTTCTATACGCTCCCGGCAGGTACGCACGACAAAATCGGGGAAATCGAGTTTCACTGATCGGTTTATAACGACGGTGACGTTGTGATCTCGCGAAACGCGGCTGTATGTCGACCGAATGATGAAAATGCGTTTATAGGTAAGTTCCTGTTGCAATATTGCCCTTGGATTCCATAGCGATTCATTGGAGCGGGCGCTGCAACTTCGTTTCCTTCTCTCTCTCTCTCTCTCTCTCTCTCTCTCTTTCTGATTTCCTATTTCTCGCCCTGTTTTCTTCGTGTAGAGACGCCACGTGTAAAACGTACCCCTATGGAACGCGAAGCGCGTGTTTCACAATTCTCTCTGGATGGTGCGCGGAGGCGCACAAAGAAAAAGGCGGAAAAAAAAGGAAGAGGAAAAACCCGCTATCAAAGGACGAGGGGCGGCCGTGAAGAGCGGAGAGGGGCGGCGGGAGGGTTACGTTACGTTCGATCGAACAAGGAAACACAATAAAAGTAGTGAGGGCTGCCCGTGGAAGCGGTGCGGAGGGACGCGAATCCTGTTTTTCAGTCCTGACGCCTTCTCCGTCTCGCTCCCGCGAACGGGACGGGACGAAAGCGCGTGTATACGCGCGCTGCGCGACGCGCAAAAGCATCCCTCTCTTTAAGGAGAGTCCCACGGTTTGAAATAAAACACCTGGCTTCTCGCCCGCCCGCCCGCCCGTCCGTCCGTCCGCGTGCATGCTTGCATGTATGCGTACGCGTGCACGCGTGTACGTACATGGGTGCACGCGTCTTGTGCCCTGCACGTTTCAGACACACGTACACGTCGTTGAAGCTCTAGCTGCCTGTAGTGAAAAGGGAAAATACATTTTCACCCTACCGCGATTGTGCC